>NW_022639596.1:519829-531687 GCF_010583005.1 Odontomachus brunneus
GGGGGGGGGGGGGGGCGGCTGGCACGGTGAGCACGGCCGACGCCGGGGCGGCTGGCGGCATCCCGCCGGCAGTCGCACGCCTCGGGGACGTCACTGTCTCTTTCCTCTCAGGCCGCACCTCTAGGATCGGGAATACAGCCCGATCCGTCTTCAAAACACAAGCAGGAGTTCTATTCCTCTTGGATAGCTCCGCTATTCTCCTCTTCAAATCATTCCTTTTTTTTTTTTTTGATAACTCAGGGGAAAATGCATTACGCATCCCCCGGAGACCTGGGGAGGTCACCGGGGGTATGTGGGACTCCCCTCCCCCTCTCTAAAGGAGAGGAGGAGGTATACCCACTAAAAACCCCTGAGTGTGTTCTTCACCGCGCAAGTAGGGCGACCCCCTGGCATCACCCGGGGGTGATTCGGCATTCTTGGGGGGGGGCCGCCCTGCGCCAGCGCTATTGCGCTTCTTACCCTGGGGGGAAAAGCGGCGGGGACAAAGCCCCTTCCCGGTCGCTCCCCCCCTGCCGTGAGGCCACACTTGCCTCATTGCGCGGCGAGAGGCGGACACAACACCTCTCGCCGCGGTCCTCCCGATGGTAGTGGGAGGTGGGTCTCCCAAACCAACGTGACCGGGGGTGGGTAAGGTCACCCCCGGTCGTGGTGCCTACTGGCAGCAGCGCGGTGCGACCCTACGCCGCGCCGCCTCCCTCCCGAGCCGCAATGGAGGAGGGTGCGTCCCCGCGCATCCCCGCCGCGGCCGGTAGGGGAGAGGGGAGACCGGTACCAGGCGGTTATGCCCAATACCGGCCCCCGGCGCCAGCCTGGTGTTTGGCCAGCGCCGTGGCCCCGATCTTGATGGTCAGACCGGGGCCATCTCCACCTCTCGCGGACCCTCCGGGGGTGAAGTCCCCCCGCAGACCCCACGGTTGGTGGTGGTGGGGGAGGACCGGGCCCTCCCGCGGGCAGCGGGCCTCCCTGGACCGGAGCGGCGTTCGGCGGTGGACCGCCGAACCGACTGCCCCCCATCAGCGGGCACCCGGGACCACCCTTCCGGTGACCCGGGTCCCTTCCCTCCTCGCGGCACACCGCGCAGGCCGCACTCTCGGTGCAGACCCGCGCGGCGTGCCCGGCTCGACCACATCGATAACAAAACCTGCTCCGGTCCGTAGACGTGGAGCAGGCCGCCCGGACGTGGCCGAGCCTCCAACACCGATGGCACTGGAGCGGGCGAGCCGGGAGCAACTCGACTCTCGCTCCCGCCCACCCCAGGGCCACCCTCCCCTTGGCCGCCACACTGACGGCCGCCGCAAGGGGGAGACGCGCCCAAACCGCCCCCTCCCCCCGCCAACTCCACCTAATGGGGCCGAGACGTATATCGCTCGGCCCGCATCCCCCTGCTCCGCGAGAACCTCGCACACCTTCTCAGGGAGGACCGACTCGTCAAAACCGACGAGTCGGACCTTCCCCCACCTTGAGGGCCGCGTTATCGCGGCCCCCGGGAGCGACGCCCTGAGCTTCTCCGCAAGGGCGTCCGCTTCCCTCTCCTTTTCAGGTCCGGCCAGCCCGAAGAGGAGGCCACCCCCTGCGGCCCTCCTAACAAAGGCGGGCTGGACCGCACCTTCTCCCTGGGCGATATCGCCTCTCGCCTTGCGGAGGGCCTCCACGTAAGGGAGGCCCCCCGGCTCGAGGCGTACCGCCACCGCTACCGTCGCCGGCGGCGCCGGCAACGCACGAGGCGCCACCGGACACCCTCGAACCGGCACCTTCCCTCCATCCCGTTTAGGACCTTTCCTCCTTCTGCGGCCACGTCCTCCCACCGCAACCCAATCCCCGTCGCGCAGGGGAATCTCGGCAGGCGCAGCGGCCGCGACCAGCCTCCGCACAACGGGCGACGTCACAACAGCCAATTCCCGCATCGGCGACGTCGCCCGTTCTCTCATCTCGGGTCGTTCCTCCGGAAATGGGGAAACGGCCCGATCCTCCCTTGCCACTAATGCCGGAGATGATGCGGGGGATGAAGAAGGAACCCTTCTCTTCATCATCTCCGCGATCATTTCTTCCTTTGTCCTCAACAACAGTCTTCTTTCCTTGACCCATTTCTACCTGTCCATTTCCCATTGATGCTCTTTTCCCTTTAGTCCCGTTTTCTCCACCTCCAATTCCCTCACTCTTTCCAGCAATGTCTCAGTCTTCGCCTGGGAGCGCTTTTGTATGTCGGCTATCTCTTCCAGACGCGCAATCTTCTCTTTACTGATTCGATCCACGTGGCTGGCTCTGCAAGCAGAGATATGAATGATCTCCGCGCAGAACCGAGCCATATCCTTCGCACTTTTCCCGATGTTGTCCTTCTCGACATTTGCCATCCTTTTGCTTCTCTTAGCAATCCCCTCAATCTCATTCAGTCTCTCTACGACAGTCTCTCCCCTCCTGACAATAAATTCTTGAAACGCTCTGGAACCCTGCGTTTCCGGGAGAGTAACCTCTTCCGCAACCTTGCCCAGGTACATGTCTACCTCACTCTTATTTTCTTCTGTCCTAATCCCGGTTACATCGTCCATCACCTTTTTCCTTTTCTTCTTCTTCTGCACGCCTTCCTCCACGGTAGCCGCTTCGGCGTGCGGGCCCGTAGGCAACCCGCATGCCAGCCCGTCGCCGGATGACGACGACACAGGGAGCCGGGACGCTACCCCCCGTGCCGCCGGGCCCTGGGGCTCCGAAATCCCTGGGCCGGTAAGTTTTCTTCCGGTTGTCGACATTATAATCCATCCTTGAGTGAGCACTTTACCACTCCTCACTCACGGGCGGGTTTTTTTTATCGAGGTTGTCCTTCTCCTAGGTCGGCTGCTAAAGAGCTAATGAGCCCGACCTACCCGTGTGCAGACTGTCAGGCCCTGCCCCGGAATAAGTCCGGGCGGCCCTGACAGCCGCGCCCCCCCAAATCCCCCTCCCCGTCGGCCCGTCCGGCATGGGTGACCCTACCGGCATGGCCCGACGGATTCTTAGGGGCCGACTTCCGGGCAACTCCTCGGAAGTCACCCATTTCCCCTTCCCGGCGCGTACCACGGAAAGAATTCCCGAGGCCGTTTGCCGGAAAAGGGGAAAACCCCATTATGAGACCCGGGACCCCCCATGCCAGGAGGCACGCCCCGAAGGACGTCCTCCCCAGACACAGGGCGAACCCGAGCCCCATTTCCCCCCTAAATGGTGCACTCTTAGACCCCAGGCTCTTCCCGCGGCCCTCCCAAGAGTTGGACTCTTGGTACTGCCCTGCGGGTCGAGCCCAGGGAGCCCCCTCACCACGTCAAGGTGGTGCACCCCGAGGGGGTTCCATTCCTTCTGCTCCGACTCCCACTTTCCTCCTCAAACCTGCCACACCTCCAGCTCTTCCTCCAATTCCCTTACCCTATCGACCTCTTCATCCACCCATTTCTCCAATTTCCGTACTGACTTTTCCAGGTGTTTTGTCCTGGTTCCGAAGACTGTGGCCATTTCTTCGCAGTACTTGACCAACTCCTTTTTCCTCAATCTGATGTCCTCCTTCTCCACCTTACTCATCCTCTTACTCCTTCCTACGGTTTTTTGCACCAAAGACGCACACTCCCTTGCGGATTTTAGGCACCGGAGAATGAAGTCCCTGTTCGGTCCCTCACTCCCCGGGTCAGGCCATTTCCCGTTTCCATACCCCTCCTCCTTGTCCAGGTCCTCCTCCATCTCACTGAACTCTTCCTTTGTCCCGGAGCCCTCCACATCAATCACTACTCTCCTCCTTTTCTTCCTTTTTCCTTCACCCGGCCCGACTGATACAGCACTGGCGGGTGGTGACCAGCGGGGACAACCTTACGGACCACAGATACAGTATGTTTGATAAGAGCGTGTACGGCAAAACTTTTTCCTCGAAACCGTTAGAGAGGGGATATGAACGCGAGCCAATAGCGGGGCTCTTCTCCCAAGATGCTTTGTCTAGAAAGCCTTAGTTATCGTTTGACTTTCGTCACAAAAGGGCGTATTTCAACATGAGTGCCGCGTACGCATCACGTTACGAAGCTGTGTTTCTATGTTCGCATCCGAAAGGACCAAAAATGTCGCGCGGAGCGGCTGCTAAGTATATGAAGAAGTCTAAGGCGTTTGTGAGTAAGTGGGTGAAACGTTATTCCGAGGTCAAAAACGTTGATGACTTGCCGGATCGTGGCTCTGTGCAGAAAACGACGAAAAAGGAGGACAAAATGATTTTACGGGTGTTTGAGAAGAATCCTTGTTTATCATTGCGTGGCGGGCAAGCGGTTTTACTTAAAAAGGGTCTAAATATATCATGTCATACTATAAGAAGACGTTTACTGGCTCATAAAGTGAAATTTCGAAGCACGATAACGAAACCGTTGCTGTCTGAAAAACACGTCGAAAAAAGACTTGCTTGGGCAAAAGAAAATTTGGAACGCTATTGGGGCAATGTAATTTTTTCAGATGAAGCTTCGTTTTGAGCAAAGTCTTCTATCAGACGTGTCTGGTCTACCCAGGCCAATAGACTCATCGAGCGGACCGTTAAACATCCGGTAAAGGTGCACGTCTGGGGCTGTTTCTCAAAACAGGGATTTGGCACTTTACACATCTTTACACAAAATTTGGATGCTGCTAAAATGGTCCAAATATATGAGAGAGCTTTATTACCATCTGCCCAAAGGTGGTTTACGAGGAAAAATGAAAATTGGCTACTGCAAGAGGACAATGATCCGAAACATCGGAGTAGACTTTGTACTGCGTGGAAACAAGAAAATGACGTTGACGTACTGGATTGGCCTTCACAGTCGCCAGATGCAAATCCAATTGAAAATGTTTGGGCGCTTATAAAGTTTAAGCTCCGAGGAAAGAAAATATGGACCGTCAAGCAGTTAATTCGACAGATTCGATTTATATGGAGATCTTTGTCTGAATATTATGCTGTAAAATTAGTAGAAAGTATGCTTCGGAGATGCCAGTCAATTATTGATAATGGAGGCTGGACAACTTATTAATAATAAAGCATCGCAGTCTATATCATGCATAATGTGTACAAATTTTTTCAATTTATGTATTATCCTAAGTTTTTGAGTTTTGCCGTACACGCTCTTATCAAACATACTGTATATTGTGCATAATGCGGCTCTTTACCTCCGCCACCCTAATCGACAAGGCCCAAACTGTGCCTGGGATACCGTCAGGGTCCAGCGCCCTCTTCTTGGCGCCGAGTTTCCCGACGGCCCTGTTTATTTCCACCATTGAGATCCCGACCTCTTCCTCCTTCCCGTCTGAGGGGGGGCCTTCGTAGGCACGGACCGGCGGGGGTGTGGCCGGGATCGGGGCATGGCAACATCACACGCCGCCGTCATCATGTCCCGAATCCCGGCCACCTCGTCTTCAATGGAGGGCCGGGTCTCCGGTATGGGACCCGGCTCCTTCCATGTGGCCGCCATTAAGACGGCCGTCAACTTGTCGCGGTCAAGTTTCGCGAGAGCCTATCTGCGCGGTCGGGCGCCCCCCTGGACGCGCCTTTGGAGCACCTCTTCAGAGGTGGCGACCAGCCGGACCACAATATATCTGTAGTCCGTAAGGTTCTCTCAGCTGGTCACCACCCGCCAGTGCTGTATCAGTCGGGTCGCTTGAGGAGACGCTAGGGTGACGTCGATCACCGATCTCCCCCGCGGCCCGACAAAGGTGCTCCTCCGGTCTCTGTTGATGATACAGAGGCCGTGAGACGCGACCCATTCCTCCATGACTTCGCCCCGGCCACACCTGGCCGAGGACCCCCACAACGCTGATTTGGCGTTGAGGTCCCCGGCCACCAGGACCGGCCTTTGGGGGCGCCTCGACATGAGGTCCCCCAGCTGGTCCAAAAGGTGCTCAAACTGGGCGAGGTCCCACGAGGGTGGGACATAAACTCTGACCACGTCCAGGGCTCCCCACTCGACCGCGACAAAGCCCTCGCTTCTCTCAATAAATGAGAAGGGGAGAGATGCCTGTCCTCCTATCCAGTGGATCGCCACCAAACACCCCCGCCGCCCCCCAACGTCACCCACTATACTGGGGTGACTTCCGGGGACGGCGTAGGGCTCGGGAGCGGTGCACTGGGACACAGTGCATTTGGACACAGCCAATCACAGCACCGTATGATTAGAGACATTTGTAGGGTCCCTTGGAACAGCGACTTGTGATTGGACTGTTTCCAATTGCCCCGTGTCCAACTGATATACACCCTAGGGCTCGGCGGCGATCCCCAGCCCACAACCGCGCTCGCGGAGGGCCTGTTCGAAAAGGTTCTGAGCTCCGCGAGCGCGGTTCAGATTCGCCTGGAGGAGGCGGGTCGCCATTACGGCTTATCGCTCTCCTCCAGGCCCTTCTATTTTTTCTTGTTGCGGCGCTCTGCCGAGGAGTCCTTGTTTTGGACCTCCTCGACACGAGCACCGCTCCTTCTCTTCGCCCCGGTCCTCACCGAGGGTTGCCTCTGCTCTAATGGGACAGGATCCTCGGGAGGAGCGGGGGCTTTGCGACCCCCGTCCGCCTGTGTTGTGACGGGAGCTTTCTTCTTAACTGCGGGGGGCTTAGAGGGGGGAGATTTACCAGACGCCTTGCGTCTCCGCCTCCTCCCCCACCCCCGCTGCCCCGTCTGGCCATTTGGCAGGCGGGGCCTCCAACCCTATGGCCACAGGGCCGACCGGCGTCGCGACACTACGGGCATGTCGCCGGTGCGCCGCATGCCGCGGCCCTGTGGCCAGCCGAACCGCAGTGGTAACAGAGACCACTGCGGTCGGCGCTGCTCCTGCAGGAGGCCCTGACGTGCCCCCATTCCAAGCATTTATAGCATTGGAGGGTGCGCTTCGTCAGGGTCTCTAGCCGGACGGAGAACCATTCTACTTTAAGGCGCTCTCCGTCCAAAACTATGCGGGCGGCTGTAAGGGGACACTGAAGCCATAGCATCCCCATACGGTCCGCCCCGGGGCGGATTGCCCCCGCCCTTACCTCATCGGGCCCGCAGCCCCCGGCGACCGCCACCGCGGAGACGACTTCTCGCACGGTGGCCGCGTCGTCGAGGTCACAGACCCTTATGTGACGCGCCATCCGCACGTCCCTTGTATCGGCGAAAAGGGCCGTCATCTTATTGGCGAGGGCATCCGCTCTCGCATGCGACTCGGGACCGGGGATCTCAAGAAGGAGGGCACCGGTAGCTGCCCTCTTGCTCCTAATCTTCTCGATCCCGAGCTTGCCCAAATTGATGCTCTCCCTCGCCCGCCGCATCACGTCAGCATATGTGCCCGTTGGGCAGCTGATACTGATTGCGACGGCGCAAGGGACCTTGAGGAGGCCCGCCTGTCCCCGGGCATTCTGGGGGGGGGGGCTTTCCGGACGCGCTCTTTCCCGTCCCGGCTTGTTGTCGAGGCTTCGGAGCCGCCGGTTCAGGGGCCTGTTTATCACCCCTTTTCTCCCTGTTCTTCTTCCTCCCAGTCACCCTCCTCCAATCTTCGGCGACTAGAATAGGAGCAGGACCCCTCTCGGACCGCGCTGCGGTCCGATCCAGGGCGCAGCTCCCACCTCCTTGACGGGCCTTTCGGGTGGCGCTCTCCATTGTACCGCCCTGCCCGCCTTTTTTCTTCCTTTTCTTCTTCTTGCCCCCCATCTCCAGCAAGCATAGGAAGAGGGGGAAGAGAAGGAACTAGCCGGCGGTCCACCCGGCCCCCCGTCATCCCCCGCGAGCAACCAGCCACTTCGGCATAGGTGCCCCTACGAGGAGGAGGGGCGAACCCCATCTCCCGCAGTAATCTGGGCACCAGCGCCACTACAAGGGCCGCCATCCGCTCCTCCCACCATTCCCCCAGGCCAGCGTCCCGGCCACTGGGAATGGGCTCATTCGCCCGGTTCGTCGAGGGGCGGTCCCGTCGTCCACCCGACGCCACAGGCCCACCACCCCCGCTCAGCCGCTTACGCGGCAGCGGTCGCGGAGGTGGAGGCCTACTGGTGTATATCAGTTGGACACAGGGCAATTGGACACAGTCCAATCACAAGTCGCTGTTCCAAGGGACCCTACAAATGTCTCTAATCACACGGTGCTGTGATTGGCTGTGTCCAAACGCATCGTGTCTAAGTGCACCGCTCCCGGAGGCCTACTACCTACTACTCGCGTCACAGCGAAGGTCTCCTTTCCCAGGGAGGGGGGAGGGCGAGTGTTCCCGCTGCAGAGGTTTTGTACCCCCCGCGCCTTTAGGGAGGGAACGTTGACCGGGGGCAGCGTGCCCTCCGCCACGTCCCTCCCCACCTCCGCCCGACATCTTTCCCCTACTTCCCTTTGCTCATCAGTGAGCGGGAGTAAAAGCGGGAAAAAGAGAGGGAGAATCCGCCCGTCTCCACCGTTCTCGCATTCTATCCTCTCCAGACAAGACGAAGAGAAGGAAGATGCGATCTTCTGCACCTTCCTCCTATTCCCCTCCTTTCTCCTCTTCTTCTCCCTGGGGTCGGAGAACGAGAGGAAGAAGGGGGAGACACTGTCTCTGTCCCCACTTCAACCACCCCCCTCTTTCCCTTCCCCCTTTCTCCAGAGGACTCCCACTTTGCAGAGGGACCGGGCGATGGGGCCGTCAGTATGTCCTCGCGCAGGCGTTCATTTTGCCGCCTCAGCAGGACCTGCTCATCCTTGAGCAGTCCTACCTCGGCGGCCAGCTGTGCCTGCCACTTGCGGGCATCCTTTAGCCCTTCCGGGCCACAAATGTTTGAGGCCCTTTGGGCTAAGGTGAGGCTGCACGCCGTAACCTTGGTGACGGCGCCCCACAATGCCCCCCTCATAGGTCCCTTGAAGTTCATTGAACGCTCAAGGACCTTCTTCATCTCGTTCACAACTTGCAGAGCCATGGACGAGATTTCGTCTGACTGCCTGTTTTCTAGAGAGGAGAGGAGCCCCCGTTCCTCCTCCTCCGCCCTGAGGACACGCGTGCTACACGGTTTCACCGTAAGATCTGCGACCTCATCGGCCCTCGTAATGGCGTCCTCCTTCTCCCGCTCACGCTTGCGCTGAGCTATAGCGGCCGCCGTGTAATCCTCTTCTTAGCAGGACACGGCTGGCCGCCCGCGCCCATCCTTTTTACAAAACCGCCGCCCCGAGGATGGCGACGACGATCGAGATCGATCGCCGCCGACGCCCCCCGGCCCGCCGCCGATGTTCCGACAGCATCGTGATCTCTTGCCGGAGAGGGAGGAGGAAAAAATCCCCCCTCCCTCCGACCCTGGTTGCTACCGCAAAACATAGAGCGGACCCGGTTTATCCAGGCCTATGCTCGCCCCCTCCGGAGCCATCTGCTCAGCGCAAAGGCGGTCAGTAGTCGGCTCGGCTTCTTCTCCCCTCCCTATCACCCCTGAGGCCGCGGATATCCGCTCAGCCTCATCCGGGGATCCCGGATCTCCCATAGAAGATATGGCCCCCAAGATAGCCGATGACGTGGCTGTCTCGTCCTCCCGAACTACTTCAATGGTGGTGTCAGCCATTAGTAGTTAATCCCACCAACCCTGACGGCTCGGCTCTCCGGCGTATCTCCCATCCCCCCTCCCCTTAAAGAGGAGAGAAGGATGCCCAGCGTACTCGCCGGGAGAGAGCCTATGCCACTGGTCCCCGGGAATTCTGCACAGGGACGCTGGACTTCAGCCCCCTACTTACGCCCCAGTCCGCAAGGGACTGAACCGCTTTCAGGGGTCCCGCACCTCCGACCATGCGGGCACCGTCAGGGCCGCCGCCACGCGGGGGGCCCCACTAACGGACAGCGGCGAAAGGGTGTTGCGACTCACCCATGCCGCGTACCGCCGTGGGCGCCAGCTGATGCTCCGCCCAGGGGCACGACTTTAAAATGTCGCAATCGCCGCCCCTCAGGCTCTCCGTTGTAAGGGCCCACCCGACCGATCGCCCGATGGGCAAACCGGCAGCGCCGACCCCTAGTACTCTCTCGGCGCAGCGCCCACCCGAGAGAAAGAAGACTGGTTACCGTACTAACATTTCGGACCTGGCCGCCTTCGCTGTAGGGATTAGCTCACCGGCACCGGTCGCCCTTTGGACGAACCGGGCTCGTTCACTTCTCCCCTAGTACTCCCGTGCGCAGCTGCCCACACGAGAGAAGATCGCCGGCAAGAAAAGCCAGCCCCAATCCCAAGGTGTCCGACCCAGATCTCGAAATATGTTCGAGCGGCCTGGACACCTCTCCACCCCCCGCGTACCATGAGGCACTGCCTCCGGTGTGCAAACGCGGGTGTGGTTTCTCCCCCCGTCCGATCGTTGGCCGTCGCCCACGTCGGACAGTTCAAGGACATCCTGCTCTCTCGGCTGCCGGATGGACCGGCGTGCAATGCCTCAAGATACGGGATCATCTCCTCCCCCGGAACGAGCTATCGTCCCGAAGTGGAAGCCCCCCAACCCCAAAATCCCCCCTCCCAAAGGCTGGTGGTGGAGCAGGCTCTACCTAACAGCCCCAGCCAGCCGGACGATTGAAGTCAGGGCCGGCAACCTCTACCAGGAATTGAGCCCACCGGCTCTGTGGGAGTTGCCGGGCTCCCCTGCAGTGGACAGTCTTGTGACCCCCTCTAGCAACCGCGGGGCTGCAGCCCACCACGGTCCGGTTTTCTGTGGGGGTTTTCCTTCCCCGTTGCCACTGTTCGCCAGCGATCCTCAAGTAAGGGCCTCCCTTCCGGCCAAAACCGAAAGGTACTGCCTTCATTGGATCGCCGGTATCTCTCCACCACGGTAAGGTAGCGGCATGGAGGGGAAAAATGTGCACGCCTTTTGCGCTCTTCTCCCACCCGTGGTTTCGGGCACCGGCACGCCCCCCGTTGTCGACTATCATCAGCCACCATGCACCCGGATATTCCGCTCTCCGAATGAATCACTGGGAAATGTGACTCCAGTACTTTTTCCCACGGGTGTTGCTGGAGAGGTTGTTTGAAGGCACGATCGAGACCGCACCCGCACGCAACCAACCTGCCCCTCTTTAATACCAGCTTTGCCGCTCCCCCAGCCGGGACTACATCCCGGACTTACGGGACAACGACGCGGTCGGTCCCTCGCGTTGGGGTTTCCCACTGGGACACCTTTTTTTTTTTTTTTTTTTTAAAGCCAGGGGAAATGCTTTACGCATACCCACGATCTCCGGGGGGAGACCGCGGGTTATGTGGGGCTCCTCCCCCGCCGAGACACTCGGCGGGGGCCCTACCCACTAAAACCCCTGGCGGGTCCGTCCTCAGCGGTCATCAGGGGGCCCCCGGAAACCACTTGCGTATTACTTCCGCGGGCCCCCCTCCGCGGTCCTAAGGACCCCTCCCGGAACGGGGGGTAATAAATCACCCCCGGTCGCGCTCCTACCGAGCAGCGGTGCGACCCAACACCGCGCCGCCTCCCTCCAGGGCCGCTATGATTGGAGGGTGCGCCCCCGCACACCCCCCAAGCGACCCGTAGGGGAGAGGGGGGACCGGTGGAGGCGGAATATTCCGCCCGGCACCGATCCCCCTCGACGCCGGCCTGATGTTCGGCCGGCGCCGTGGCCCCGGTCTAGGTCCCACTGGGACACCGATCAAGGCAGCGGCCACACCGGGCCGCAGCACGCACCGGGGGGCGTATCCACCCGGGCGCCGCAACCCAGCGAACCCGACAACCCAGCCCGCACCCAGAAAAGACCCCTAATAGAGGATGAGGCTCCTGTGCCTCGTTCCCTTTCTCTGAGAGAGCACGCTCATCCAGCGGGTAGCCCCTGCGCCCTCCTGAGCCCAGGGCATGCCCCAGGCGCAGAGTGACGATAGGCTATTACACAAAAGCACACACACACACACACACACACACACACACACACACACACACACACACACACACACACACA
>NW_022639596.1:531697-534493 GCF_010583005.1 Odontomachus brunneus
CGGCACCGATCCCCCTCGACGCCGGCCTGATGTTCGGCCGGCGCCGTGGCCCCGGTCTAGGTCCCACTGGGACACCGATCAAGGCAGCGGCCACACCGGGCCGCAGCACGCACCGGGGGGCGTATCCACCCGGGCGCCGCAACCCAGCGAACCCGACAACCCAGCCCGCACCCAGAAAAGACCCCTAATAGAGGATGAGGCTCCTGTGCCTCGTTCCCTTTCTCTGAGAGAGCACGCTCATCCAGCGGGTAGCCCCTGCGCCCTCCTGAGCCCAGGGCATGCCCCAGGCGCAGAGTGACGATAGGCTATTACACAAAAACACACACACACACACACACACACACACACACACACACACACACACACACATTCACACACCACTTAGAACCATCGGCCACCCTCCGGCCTCCGGCCCGTGTGCTTTCGCCCTGTGCTCTACCCCAGAAGACCGCCCAGGCGGAAACACCCCTTCCCCCTTTATCCCCAATTGCGGGTTGGTGGCTGTCTCCGCGACCGAGACACCACCTCGTGGTCTTCGGCCCCCGTCATGATGCTTGGGCTGGGACCGTGCGGCATCCGACAGAGAACTTTGCAGACTCCGCCGTGTCCCAAACTACCGAGTTCCAGCCACCCGTCCCGGATGAACTTTCGTCCGCCCGACCCACAGCAGTGTCGTAGGCTCAGCTGGGCAAGGCCGAGGTCACCCATATGGGAGACCCCCGCACGCCCTACTTCATTGCTTCGACCCACCGCCGCGGGGCGCCGTAGACTTAGTTGGGCAAGACCGAGATCGCTCGTAGCGGAGCCTCTAGCAAGCCCTACCTCATTGCCCCGACGTGGCTCTCCCCAGAGGGAGACGCCTTGGACAGGTAGCCAGTTCTTAGGCAGGTCCCCGGGTGTGTAGCCCAATCTCAGCCTCCCTACTCCCAACCCCAGCGCCAAGCAGGGAGCGGAGGCATGGGGTAGCCTCCGGCCCTCGCAGTCGCCAGGTATTTTACAGGAGCAGGATCACTGCGTCACGTCGTGACGCGGCTTCACCCTGGCCACAGTCAAACTCCATCCGCACGTGCGCGAGGAGGCAGGGCTCTAGAACAGGGTACCCCGCGTTTGAGAAGGGCACCTGCTGGCCTATTCGGTCGTCCGGTGGTGAACCCTCCTCCCCATCCCCGCGACTCTAGGCGACAAACCTTCCCAACGCGAGTGCCCCCCATTTTTCCCCCGGACCGACCCGCATTCGCCCCCCGCCTAAGGTTCTGGACACCGGCACCCAGCGCCCCCGGCGGTACGCCCATCGGCCGCTCCGGCCACACCCCTCGGTGCACCTTCATCGAACACGGGGTCTAGGCGCACAGGGATTTTAGCCTAACGGATCAAGGGGCGTGGACCCCCAGCGTTGCCATAACGGATCACCGGCGCGCCCCTTGTTGCCGACTATCATCAGTCTCCATGCGCCCGTGTTGCCCGTCCTCTGGACAGGATCACCAGGAAGCGCTAGACCAATGCCCTTTCCCCCAGGCGCCGCGGGCAGCGCTGCCTGGGAACGCGGCCGAGACCGCGCTGGTCCAATCTACATAGCGACTCTACCTTGCGCGAACACCCCCTACTCTTCCCTGGGACGCCCCGTATGACACATATGGTCTACCGGTATAAGCCTTAGGGGTTCCCCTCGTCCCTACGCTACCCTGTCCATTCTTAGCCAGCGGTCCTCAGGTAGGGGCCTCCCCTCCGGCCGAGGCCGAAAGGTACTGCCGCCAAGTCTTCATCGGATCGCCGGAACCCCCCACCACGGCAAGGTGGTGGGGGCGTTCAAAGAAACCATGTCATTTGATGAAACAACACTATTGTTCTAAATAATATTTTTTAAAAGTTTCTCTCAAAATTTAGTAATTCGATTTGTTTAATTTGGATTTTCTTGGATTTTTTTATTTTTTTTGTTGGATTAATAATTATAACATTTTGTTAAAAATATAAAAGTAATTATCACTGGTTCACTACATTACATCAATATTTATTGCATATCGAATGTTGCATTGTTTCAATATCTATCAACAAATTATCCAATAAACAAATAAAAATTATATAACTATTAGGTGGTAAACTTAGTTCCTGCGGTTTTTTTGTTTAAAAAACTTATTTATTTCGACATCAAAAGCAAAAAATACATTAATCGAAGTATTTTCCTTCGCTAGCTACCCATTTTTCCCATCTTTCGAGCAACGCGTAGATTCCGCGACGAGAGAACGATTGGTCTTTTGATGCATTCCATTCGTCGATCCATTTTCGCACATCCTCGTAATTTCTGAAGTGTGTATCCACTAAGCCATGCTGCATCGATCGGAACAAGTAATAGTCCGAAGGAGCTAAGTCTGGTGAATACGCTGGGTGTGGGAGAACTTCCCACTCGAGCTGCATAAGTGTTTCTTTGACGGCTTTGGCAACGTGTGGTCGAGCGTTGTCGTGCAAAAGCATGACTTTACGTCGATTGCTGGCTACTGCTGGCCTTTTTTCCAACAATGCTTCATTCAGACGGTTTAATTGTGATTGATATCGATCCCCCGTGATACTTTCGTTCGGTCTGAGTAGCTCATAATAAACGACGCCGTGCATATCCCACCAAATGCAAAGCATTGCTTTGTGGCCATGAATATTTCTCTTTGGTGTGGATGTCGATGGTTGGCCAGGGTCTACCCATGATTTTCTTCGTTTAGGATTATCGAAGTATATCCATTTTTCATCGCCAGTCACTATGCGCCACAAAAAACTCTTCTTTTTCTGCCTGGCGAGCAGAGAAATAGA
>NW_022639596.1:534610-534850 GCF_010583005.1 Odontomachus brunneus
ATAAATTTTTGAAAATTTTTTTTTGTAGACCTGTGTTATCAGGATTAATTCGTGTGCATAAAGACAGGTTGCCTCTAGGTTTCCATAATAACGTTGTATATAGGTTGCAATGCAGTGGCTGTGATGCTTCTTACGTTGGTCAAAATAGTAGAAGACTCTCCACACGTATTGGCGAGCATAGGAGAATTCTTAAGAGTTCTACGGTGGAGTTAACGGCCATACAGGAACATCGTTTGAGGA
>NW_022639596.1:534860-535264 GCF_010583005.1 Odontomachus brunneus
TGGATACATTATATTAGTATGAATTGTAAGAACATCTTTAGAGAAAGAAATAAGAACTCGCATAGGAAGATATAAATCAAAAAGTAGAAAAAAGACAATACGAGTTCAAGCACAGAACTAATAGTGGTATATACACAATTATTTTTGACTGGTATCATAAACTAACGTTTTCTGGTCGATACCTTAAGTATTTGTCTTTCCACCCCATTCAACACAAGATTGGCATAATTATTGGCTTGGTTGATAGGATGTTTTATCTCCGTCATTTTTCTTTCCATAAGAAAAATTTGGATTTTATTATTTTGACGTTAATTAATAATAATTATCCTTTTGACTTAATTTTTAAAATTATTAAACGCAGACTGAGGTTCCTTATTGTGAATGGTGGACGAGTTACAGATACA
>NW_022639596.1:535337-535797 GCF_010583005.1 Odontomachus brunneus
CGTCATTTTTCTTTCCATAAGAAAAATTTGGATTTTATTATTTTGACGTTAATTAATAATAATTATCCTTTTGACTTAATTTTTAAAATTATTAAACGCAGACTGAGGTTCCTTATTGTGAATGGTGGACGAGTTACAGATACAGTAGAAACAAAATTGACAGGTTCTGGGTGTGATAAAAAATGTTTCCTTACCATTTTGTGGTTCAATTTCGAAAAGACTGACAAAGTTTTTTAAAAATAATTTGACAGACATTGCTTATTCATGCACTAATAAATTACACAGGTCTACAAAAAAAAATTTTCAAAAATTTACTCGGACCGGAGTAGGTTTCCGGTATGTATTTTGAGCCCCTGAATCCGAATCCAGGTCCCGTTTTGCTCCATCACCCTAGGTTTTTTCAAAAATGGCGGATTCAATATGGCGCATGTAGCGTATTTTACTGTTTTCCAACGGATCA
>NW_022639596.1:535807-536686 GCF_010583005.1 Odontomachus brunneus
TTATACTTCTCAATATTAATTTATTACTTAATATTATTTCGGTAACGATCTTGTCGGCTTTAATATTACGACTAACATTCATGTCAATTTGCGCTGGTCTTTTACTAATTGTAATGCGTTCGTGTCGTAAACCTTGAGTTTTATTATCACTGAAGAGGATTCATAGTTGAGCCGAAACGTATGATTGTTTTATATTGATTATTCATGTTCAATAAATATTACACGATTTCCTAACACAAGGAAGGTTTTTTACCCAGATGGTATATAGCATAGCATATAGCATTATTAGTCCTGTGCTTGAACTCGGATTGCTTTTTTCCTACTTTTTGATGTAAGAACATCATTGGAGTTATCTGAGTCACCGCGTGCGCACCGATCGTCAGGTTAAGCAACAGTTTAATGCGGTCAGGACATGGATAGGTGACCAGTGCTCTTATAGAAATATCATACTAAGAATCATTGATAATTATTTATTATCCAGTATTTTTAATATTGAAAATAAGTAATTATCAATGATTTTTAGTATGATATTTCTATAAGGGTGGTATATCCCGTTTGGGATCGAAATTATCGTAGGAGGATTCATGAAAGTTTGGAATGTGTTGACAACCTTCGATACCTAGTAGTTTATGAGACATGAGAAAATTAGGAATATAAGTATATTTTTGTAGACATTATGCTTTTCTCATTTTTCACCTTCGCATAATAATTCTCAGTATTTGATTACTATCAATATTTAACAGTGATTTTATTATTAGTATTCACCAGAAATTAAGTGCTGGCCAAAAAATTACTGAATTACTGGTAATATTTAATCACTAATAATTTTTCAGTATTTCTTAGTATGATATTTCTATAAGGGCGTTCTTGAAGCAAAAT
>NW_022639596.1:536696-540708 GCF_010583005.1 Odontomachus brunneus
CTTTAGATACTCCGAATCTATCAGCTACAGATCTGAAAATAATATAGTTAATATAGTACATTGAGATTTATAAATAATATGTGTTAAAAATGTTAGTAATTATCTATCACTTCTACTACACATACACACACGTAAGTATAAAAGTGTCCAAAAAATTTTAGAACAAACTGAATAAACATTTTTCTACTATTGGGTGGATCCATATATTCGTTCGGTTTTTGAAGGCTAAAATGAAACAAATTTTTTTCATACAAAGGATGAATTTTAATCAATGATATATTCTCCGTTTTTGTTGATGACCTCTTGCCATCTTTCCAACAATTTCATTATTCCGCTCTCATAGAAAATCTGGGGCTTAGAGGCGAAAAACCGGTCGAGGTTTCACAGCTGTCTGATCAGCGAACGATTTCCCGTTGAGGGAGTTTTGCAGGGATCGGAACAAGTGGTAGTCGGATTGCGCAAGGTCTGGTGAATACGGTGGGTGGGGCAAAACATCCCAGCCAAGTTGCACTAATTTTTGCTGAGTGATTATTGCGGTGTGGGGTCTGGCGTTGTCATGGTGGAATATGACACCTTTGCGATTGACCAGTTCTGGACGTTTCTGTCGCAATGCTTGATTCAATTTCGTTAGCTGCGTGCAGTAGACCTTCGAATCGATCGTTTTTCCCTGAGGAAGCAGCTCGTAAAACAGCATACCACAATGATCCCACCATATGGATAGCAAAATCTTCTTCGAATGCAGGCCGACTTTCGGGGTGGCATTCGGCGGCTCGCCAGCGGTTCCCCATGATCTTTTGCGCACTATGTTGTCGTAGATGATCCACTTTTCGTCACTATTCGTTTGAGAAACGGGTCGCTTTCGTGCCGCTTCAGAAGTGAATTGCAGATGGATATGCGGTTGGCCAGGTTCTCCTCGGTCAGCTTGTGCGACACCCAAACATCGAGGACACGTAGTCAAGCTGTTGCAAATGCCTTTGAACGGTTCCATAACCTATTTTAAATGTCTCCGCAATCTCTCGCACCTTTAACGTCTGGTCTTGCTCAATCAGTGCCTTGATATCATTCGAATCAACCTCGGTCGGCCGACCGCTGCGGGGTCCATCTTCAAGACTCGTATCTCCGGAACGAAATTTGGCAAACCATTTCTGAGCGGCACGTTCTGTTAAGGCGTCCCCGTATACACCGCATATCTTTCGGTGGGCCTCCGTAGCTCGCTTGCTTTTCTTAAAGTAGTAAAGCAAAATATGCCAAAAATGCACCTTATTCTCCGACATGTTCACAGGCCTGTAGCACAAACAAAACTAATGCCAATGAAACCAAAGACAGATGAAAAGAGCGGACTGTCACCTTTCCAAAACATATTTGGATTGCCCGATTAGGCAACCAGAACCGGAGATATTCGGAAAAAATTTGCACTACTAACAAAAACCGAACGAATATATGGATCCACCCAAATTTTGCAAATAATCCTACGCATATTTATTTTTTTACTTATTTGGGCATAGAGATTATTTAAATATTTGATTTGATTTTTTCTTATATGTGACTAATAATAATGTGAAATGGAAAAATATTAATTCTGAAAAATATAAATTTTTAATTTATAAAATAAAGGCAAAAGTCTTCTCCGTTCTTTTATAATATTGTTTAGTCTTGTCGGAGGGGGTGCTTGGCGACAAGAAGATTACCATATTTGATAATGGTTTAATGCATTTCGAATCGAGGTCCGAAATGCTGAATGTGCAAGGTGGTGCTTATCGCAGCCCTTGCACATCCGCTTCCTTGTTGTGGCGCAATCGAAACGATTTCTCATGAAATGTTTCGAAAGCGCTAATACTATTCGCGATTATAATATCCTTCCTCCCTTGGGAAAAGAAAACGGAGTGTCTAGCGAGGTTTTCGCAACCTTATTCTATAAATATTTTTTTGTTTCCGTTTACAATTATGGTTATAATCGTTTGTACTTGTTATACTTTATTATATTGTATTCGTGTTATAAATTTATTTTCCCATATATAAATGTAGTTACAATCGTGTACTATTTCTACCTTATGCGTATAAGCTGTGCCTGCGTGCTAACGCAGGGATTGTGGGTATTATTGGTTTAGAACGTGTTCTTATATTGTTTTCGGTACTAGGTAGTGGTGCGAAAGGAGGTTGTGTTTTCTTTTTTATTTTTCTTACTATTATCATTATTATTACAATTAAAATTATAAATACTGTTACGCTGGGCGTAGTGGTGTAAATTATATTTATGTGGTTTGACCATGGGTTTTGGTCTAGCTTCTTTTGTATATCGGCTAGTTGCGCTTTTAGTTGTAGTAGTTCGGACGAGTTTTGCGATATTTTTGTTAAATTTATGTTTGGTGTTGTAATTATATTTTCTACCGTGTTTTCCGGTGTAATTGCCAGGTAATAGTTTGGTATACATATTTCTAATATGTTATTTGATATTATTTCCTGTGATTGTATTATAATGTTTTTTATAGTTAGTTTACATTATTGTTTAAATATAATTATTCCCGTTTTTGTTATCTTGTTTTGGTATTTGTTATTCTGATCACATATACGTAATTGTTGTGTGTTGTGTGTTGAGTATAACCATGCGTTTTTTCCTTTTAAAGGGATTAAAATTGTGTTTTCGGCGGTGATATATTTTGTTTTACATATTTCTTTATTTCTTGTGTCTGTATACATTTGGATTTCGCACGGTGTTGTTTGGTGAATTTTATAAATTGTGTTTTCTTGTGCACACGTGTAGTGATTTTTTATGTGAATACATTCTAATAATTTGCTTTCGTGTAATGTAAGGTAAGTATTTGATTCTGTATCTATTGCGAATTTAGAGTATGTTGTTTCTGTTAACATGAACGTGTTGTTTATTTTGTGTACTGGGAAGAATATAGTGTTGATAATTGTGTAGGTGGGATATGTTATTAGAGGAATTTTCAAAATTGTGTAGGTGGGATATGTTATTAGAGGAATTTTCAAAATTGTGTAAATCGTTTTGTTGTTGTAGTATGCGCTGATTTTGATGAATTTTTCTATTTCTAGCCAGTACTCCATGGCAAGTGTGAATGGAAAATATATGTTTTTAGGTAAGTGTATTGTTGATTTCTTAAGTTGTGCGATTATATTTTCAATGGGTGTAAGTTGGGGTAGTAATCTTCTTAACTTGCCGTTATCTATGTATGATATTGTCATTATGTATGATATTGTCTTTCGTTAGGTCGTTTATTACTGCGTTAAGTATCGTGTAGTGTTCAGTAATTTGTTCTTTTTTGTAGGTTTCTGCTTTTTCTTTATAAAATTGATTCATACTATTCCATTTTATTTTGAAATTATTGTCTAATGTTTTTTCTAAGTTACCTAAGTGTCCTATAGTTTCGTTTAGAATTTGTAACTGATTTTTTATTGCGTGTTGTATCGTTTCCTCTTTGTTTTGTAATAGATGTAACTGTTTGTTTATAATCTTTCCGTTGTCGGCATCCATCGTTACAAATAAGGATTTGGCTATTAAACCTACTCCATCTATTAATCCACGACGTAAGTTTGAAGTGGACTTATACATTTTGTTTATGCTATTGGTTAATTTTCTTGCGCGTTGTAAATCTTTATCGGCTAGGTTATATAAGTTAGTGCACATTTGCCACGTTGTGCCTATCTTTTGCTGTGTATCGCATATTTTTTGTGTTTTGACGAAGTAGGTTTGTATTTGTGAAATTCGTTGTGTTAATGAGCCTGTGTTGATTTCATCTTTTGATTTTAATTCCTTGCGTTTTGTATTTGTTTGACGCGCCTGTTGAGCGTCCTTCGACTTATCCTTTAACCTACCTTTTTTCTTATTCTTTGACGTAGCCTCTGGCGCGCGTTTATTATCTTGAACATTCACCGTCATTCCTTTCTCGTCTGTTTTAACAGACGTTTTAACGTCGGTGCCTTTGGCATCCGATTTGGACTGAGTAAGATAGCTGTTGTCGCTTACCGACACGTTTTCTTTAGCGAAATGTGT
>NW_022639596.1:540718-542778 GCF_010583005.1 Odontomachus brunneus
CGGTGCCTTTGGCATCCGATTTGGACTAAGTAAGATAGCTGTTGTCGCTTACCGACACGTTTTCTTTAACGAAATGTGTTTCCTCTGCTGGTTGAGCGTAAGTTTCCGCTATAGGTTCAATTAGAGATTTGGATGAAGAGTCTATCTTGAGTTTATCTGTATCTTGCGTATTAGACTTCGTTTTATCGGATCTTTTCTGTTTGCCTGTTTTCGTCTGACCTTTCTCCGTTTCTCGCTTCTCAGTTTTTTCATCGTTCGTATCACTAATGAAAGCTTTATTCTCACCTATTTTCTCCGGACTCTCTGGGGACATTGCCCTTTCTATTTTTAATTTAGCGTCTGTTTGACGATACTCCATTCTTTTGTTTTCAATCGACTCCTTAACTTCAGTTTCATTGCGCTCTATTTTATCATCCTTATGTATGATATCAGTTTGTATTATTTCTTCAGTTTGCCAATTTATTTTAGGCGACAAGACGATTTCCTTGAGCTCTTCTTTAAAATCGGTCTCCTTAGTAACTGTTGTTGGCATCTCTATAATTCTCGAAATTTCTTCGGTTATTTGCTCTGGTTTCACTTCACTGGGACAATCACTTTCTCTGCGTTATCTGAACACGTTAAAATTTTCGTTTCATTTAAAACTTCGCTTGTTGGCACTGTCGATGACGTAAGATCGATAATGACTTCTGTTTATATTTTATCTTTTGAGGCTTTATCTTTCTTGCGAGAATTAGCTTTACCTTTCATGTTGCCGTTTACCTCAACAACTTTTGCGCTGTCGAGCACTTTTGGCTCCGGATCTTTGATTTCAGTATCATCCAGCGATTTGTTGGATTCGGGAGGACTATTTTTGAGCATCTCTTTAACACCGTTTTCCAACTTCTCCCGATTCTTATTATTACCCTCGACTTTAAGCTTCAATTCTTTCGACTTTGTTTTGCTCTTCGTTGATGGTTCTTTCTTCAACGTGTCTTTCTGTCTTGTGCTTTCGGCTTTCGTAGTCACGCTTGGTCTCTCAATTATATTTTCCAACGGAGCCTATTGAGTGTCCGATGATTTTGCAATTTCCATCGAGCTGCTTTCGTCGACGATATTTATTTTCTCTTTTGTGTCATCGCTCGGAACATTCGTTTGTTGCTGAACTCTACTCCCTGCGCTTTCTTGGTTACCTTCTTTCATATTCTTGCCTGCTTTGTTCTTGTGCTTAGTCTTAGTATCAGATTTGTTATGATTAACGTGGCTATTGTCGGTAATATAAGGTTGATCTTTCAGCTCCTTTTTGGTACTACCTTTCCGGTTTTTCTCCTCGCCTTTGGAGCTCAATTCTTTCGTGTCATGGTTACCACCTTTAATTTTTATGTTATCCTTAAAAGTACTTTGATCTGGCACTTTAACCTGGCTCGATAATATGTTTTGTATGACTGGTGTGTTTTCTTTTGCTCTTGTCGCTATTTTAGATTTTTCGGCTTTCTTGGATTTTTCGCCTGAATTGGTCTGTTTCTTGTCCGTTTCATCCTTAGATTTGTCCAGAGTCCCGATAATGGATTCTCGAGACTTGTTCTGCTCTTTAAGCTTATCCTTCTGAGACTTCGCTTTCTGCTTCTCCATGTTCTTGATTTCTTTAGGCGCTTTGTCAATTTCATTGTCGCCCGCCGTCCTCTAACCTTACATAAGGTGTGGTTATTCCGACAGGGTTGTCGGTGGCATTATTTATTGTTGTAGGACATGTATAATTGTCAAGTTCTACTAGGCAATTTCCAATAAAAATTCCTTGCGAAATTTCTTCAGCTGGGATTATTCCCACTCGATTTATGTTCACCGCGGCGCGTATTCTTACTTCACTGCGCGCGGGGAGGTTGTAAATTTACTGTGGTATCAGCGGTAGACTTTGTCCGGAAACCGTCATTGTTCTTGTTTTATAGTCCAATTTAGCGCGGTTTTCGCGCGTTATTTCTAAGATCCCCTCGTATTTGATTGGAAAATCATCTTGTACGACAAATAGTTCAAATTTCCGATGCTGTTTTCCTAAACTGACAGTGGCTGTTATTTTTCCTATAGTG
>NW_022639596.1:542788-542890 GCF_010583005.1 Odontomachus brunneus
ACCTAAACGATTGCCAAGCCCGGATTAACGGCCAAGAAGGTTTTGCTGTGTATTTGGTGGGATTGGAAAGGAATCATCCACTATGAGCTGCTCCCATCGGGC
>NW_022639596.1:542900-543252 GCF_010583005.1 Odontomachus brunneus
GTTCTACTAGGCAATTTCCAATAAAAATTCCTTGCGAAATTTCTTCAGCTGGGATTATTCCCACTCGATTTATGTTCACCGCGGCGCGTATTCTTACTTCACTGCGCGCGGGGAGGTTGTAAATTTACTGTGGTATCAGCGGTAGACTTTGTCCGGAAACCGTCATTGTTCTTGTTTTATAGTCCAATTTAGCGCGGTTTTCGCGCGTTATTTCTAAGATCCCCTCGTATTTGATTGGAAAATCATCTTGTACGACAAATAGTTCAAATTTCCGATGCTGTTTTCCTAAACTGACAGTGGCTGTTATTTTTCCTATAGTGAAAGCTTTATGTCCGGTGATACCCGTTAGCGT
>NW_022639596.1:543262-543376 GCF_010583005.1 Odontomachus brunneus
ATTATCGAACAAAACGGCGCATATTTGATCGAAATCGGATAATCTTAACTATGTTAACTTCATCGTCGAAATAAAGCGAAAAAACGCTCAGAACTTTTTACTTCACCTAATATT
>NW_022639596.1:543386-543676 GCF_010583005.1 Odontomachus brunneus
ATGTTCACCGCGGCGCGTATTCTTACTTCACTGCGCGCGGGGAGGTTGTAAATTTACTGTGGTATCAGCGGTAGACTTTGTCCGGAAACCGTCATTGTTCTTGTTTTATAGTCCAATTTAGCGCGGTTTTCGCGCGTTATTTCTAAGATCCCCTCGTATTTGATTGGAAAATCATCTTGTACGACAAATAGTTCAAATTTCCGATGCTGTTTTCCTAAACTGACAGTGGCTGTTATTTTTCCTATAGTGAAAGCTTTATGTCCGGTGATACCCGTTAGCGTCAATTTTTC
>NW_022639596.1:543686-543849 GCF_010583005.1 Odontomachus brunneus
CTGAAAAAATTCTCAGACCTCTATGAGAACAAAATAAATAATTTTGATATTTTTCGGTAAAGTTGATAGAATTCAATTAAAAAATTATTGAAACCAATAATTTTGTAGATATTTACGTAAATATCTTAGAAAATAGAGGTCGTATAAAATTTTTTTCAAACAA
>NW_022639596.1:543859-544190 GCF_010583005.1 Odontomachus brunneus
CAATTTAGCGCGGTTTTCGCGCGTTATTTCTAAGATCCCCTCGTATTTGATTGGAAAATCATCTTGTACGACAAATAGTTCAAATTTCCGATGCTGTTTTCCTAAACTGACAGTGGCTGTTATTTTTCCTATAGTGAAAGCTTTATGTCCGGTGATACCCGTTAGCGTCAATTTTTCTGCAGTCATAGGGGTATCATCGTCTAATATTTGTATTTTTACGAGACTAAGTGCGGATCCCGTGTCAACAAGAAATGGTATTCTTTTTTTTTTAGCTTCCTTTATTGGCAAGTTTACTAGGTCAAATCCGGCGCGGCTATGTAAATTTTGCCGG
>NW_022639596.1:544270-544516 GCF_010583005.1 Odontomachus brunneus
ATAGTCGCGCACGCGATTTTGCTCCTTTTTGTTTCTTTCCTCCTGGTCACTGTTGAATCTGACGCTTCCGTTACTGTGAGATGTCGATGGTTTATTTATATTAGGTGAAGTAAAAAGTTCTGAGCGTTTTCCGCTAGATGTCTTTAGTGAGCCATATCTCACGATGTATACATCGCATCGGGTCATACTATACGGCGATTTAAAGATGACATTACGCTTCAAAAAAAGTTCTGTGACAGTTTTGTG
>NW_022639596.1:544526-546430 GCF_010583005.1 Odontomachus brunneus
CCTCTGGCGACGTCATCTTAGGTCAAATAACTACTTTCATTAAATGCGACTTTTTAAGCCTTACAACTTTTATTCGAAACATTTTTCTCTAAAATGCTCCCCCGCCGAGTTTTCTTGCCGTTGCCGAACTTATGGAACACACTGTATATTAAGGATATATTATATATTTTTTATGTACACGCACCGGCGTTAATGCCGTCCGAATATCCGTGTGACTCGCACACGATAACGCGTCACTCATACACTGCTGCGTGTAGGTGAGCCAGGAGCAGCACGGAGTGGCGGAGGGAGCTAGCGGTATACGATCGTCGGACGCTTGGAGAGGGAATAGTGGTGGGAGTCGCGGCGATCTTCCATCCTCTATCGCAAACGTAAGAACGAGAGAAATAGCATTATAAGACGTCTGGACAGAAATGCTAAAATACGTGTGACACACACTAAAAAAACGCTTGACTCACATTGTCTCGTCTATACGTGAGCAATACGCGATGTCCCGACAACTGTTTTGCTCGCTCGAACGTTCATGCATTTTTCATTGTTAGCAAGGAAATTACTGTAATGTAAAAATCTTGGGGAAAGGTTTTTAGGAGGCTTTGACAAATGCTTCTTAATAGCTACTCTTGAAAAAAAAATAAATATTAGATTTATTTTAATATAGAATTCTGAACCAACATAGAATATGTTGCAACAATATAACGTTTGTGTAGGTTGTCGATCGAAGAAGAGTATTTTTAATTTTATTGTTGCATAAACACGCGAGATATAATTATTTCATATTTTATGCGTTCGAGTATCGTTCTATCGTTATAAAATTTGATGGCCCTGAGAAGGGCCAATTTTTGTGTCGAAGCAGTTGAGGTCGATAGTCAATAGTAGAAACGGGTCGCATTTTTGTATCCATAGTAATAAGGAACAATAATTATTTGAAACAGGCGCAAAAATCGGCCCTTTTTAGAGTCACCAAACGATGGAACGATACTCGAACGCATAAAATATGAAATAATTATATCTCGCGTGTTTATGCAATAATAAAATTAAAAATACTCTTCTTCGATCGACAACCTACACAAACGTTATATTGTTGCAACATATTCTATGTTGGTTCAGAATTCTATATTAAAATAAATCTAATATTTATTTTTTTTTCAAGAGTAGCTATTAAGAAGCATTTGTCAAAGCCTCCTAAAAACCTTTCCCCAAGATTTTTACATTACAGTAATTTCCTTGCTAACAATGAAAAATGCATGAACGTTCGAGCGAGCGAAACAGTCGTCGGGACACCGCGTATTGCTCACGTATAGACGAGACAATGTGAGTCAAGCGTTTTCTTAGTGTGTGTCACACGTATTTTATAACGGCATTTCTGTCCAGACGTCTTATAACGCTATTTCTCTCGTTCTTACGTTTGCGATAGAGGATGGAAGATCGCCGCGACTCCCACCACTATTCCCTCTCCAAGCGTCCGACGATCGTATACCGCTAGCTCCCTTCGCCACTCCGTGCTGCTCCTGGCTCACCTACACGCAGCAGTGTATGAGTGACGCGTTATCGTGTGCGAGTCACACGGATATTCGGACGGCATTAACGCCGGTGCGTGTACATAGAAATAGAAATATACGTAACTTTTTTTTCTAACGCTGTCCGTGATTTATACTTTATCACCTTTCTTAGTGTCGAGAGTTGCGTAATCTTCATCATTGAAATTTATGATGTGCACTTCCAATTTATACGTTCCATCACCAATTGAGCCACATCCGATAGTTTTATTGACCAAATTGTTGTACACTTTTGAGAAATTGGATTTAATAAATGCTTCCATACCTAAAAAAAAATATAAAAATTTATATATATATATATATATATATATATATATATATATATATATATATATATATATATATATA
>NW_022639596.1:546450-548633 GCF_010583005.1 Odontomachus brunneus
TATATATATATATATATATATATATATATATATATATATATATATATATATATATATATATACATACACATATACACATTCATATAGAATGAGTTTTAACCGGAGAAACTTTTTACCGTAAACAACAGGTTACTGACAGCAATTGTAATTGATTGACCAAGGAAAAGACGGCCTGCGAGCATTTTTATATCTATATTTTCAGGTGGTTCGTTTTTACCTAAATTCAGAGGTTCGAAAAGCGAATCAGATAAAGATTTCGACTCTCTGACTCAGATCAAATCGAACCAGGTGAAAATTAAGATATAAAAATGCGCGCAAGCCGTCTTCACATTACTCGACAATTACACGTAACATTGGTAATCTGTCCCAAATGATAAAAAGCCAGTCCATCTGTTAAGAGTCACCCTGCTCGTGTGTGTGTGTGTGTGTGTGTGTGTGTGCGTGTGAACGTGCGTGCGTGCATGCGCTACTTACGAACATATCCACTTGAATTAAAAATATCATTCAACGCAACTTGAATAGGTTTATGCGTTATTTCAATCGTATTTCATATTTGCCTAAAATGTTGATGACACTGTTGGCTTTAATTTGTAGTTCATAGGACACATTTCCTTGATTGAATTGCACGTTTCGAGGATTTTTGGTCTGTACGCCGTCCAAATGTACAATCTATAAAAATAAGTTTAAGTTATATAAACAACAATAATTGTGTGAATATTACGCTAGAGGGATTAGAATTGTGTATTTACGTATTTCGGTAGAATTCTGTCTTCCAATTTTATTCTTTTCTTGTTCCATGCCACAACTTGTACTCTCCTATTCATCCCGTTATTTAAAAAAAATTTATAAATTTTGTACTGGAGTTTGTCACCAACTAAACGGGGAGCGTCGTTTCCATCCACATATCCAATAATTTCCCTATCGATTAAATGTTAATTTAGAATTTGGAAAATTTCGAAGCTACGTTATTTCTGTATTCAGAGCATTTCCATAAATTAATATTTTAAATAAACTATTCATTAATTAAGTCCAAAGAAATGGATGGGGTACAACATTCATCTCTTTACGTGTGATACACATACAAATATCTCATATTTTGTTGTATACATTTCTATGGTAATTACATATATTCATTCTTATCTATGAAAATATATCGTTTCCATAGAGTTGTTTGTCAATAAAATGAAAAATAATTGTATTCGTATCAGCGAAGAAGAAGAATCGTCGTAGCTTCTCAAAAAATAAAAAAGTAAAATCATAGTTAAAATATAAACACATCTTCTTTTTATTAATCTAAATTTTTATTAATCTAAATTAAATATTAATGTAAAAACTTAAAAAATTAAAAAATGTTTGCAGATGGATCCTCCGGCACAACAGATAAAAGATTTGGAGGATTTGGGACCCAGCGAGTTATTGAGCTCGAAGGAAGTATTTGATCATGTAAAAATTTACGATTCGACAGTGTGAGTATTTCTACATATAGAATTTTGGACTTAATGAATAAATAGTTTATTTAAAATAATAATTTATGGAAATGCTCTGAATACAGAAATAACGTAGCGCTTCGTAATTTTCCAAATTCTAAATTAACATTTAATCGATAGGGAAATTATTGGATATGTGGATGGAATCGACGCTCCCCGTTTAGTTGGTGACAAACTCCAGTACAAAATTTATAAATTTTTTTTAAATAACAAGATGGCTAGAAGAGTAAAAGTGGTGGCATGGAACGAGGAAATAATAAAACTGGAAGATAGAATTCTACCGAATTACGTAAGTATACAATTCTATTCCATCTAGCGTAATATTCACACAATTATTGTTGTTTACATAACTTAAACTTATTTTTATAGATTGTACATTTGGTCGGCGTACAGACCAAAAATCCTCAAAACGTGCAATTCAATCAAGGAAATGTGTCCTATGAACTACAAATTAAAGCCAACAGTGTCATCAACATTTTAGGCAAATACGAACCGATGATTGAAATAGCGCATAAACCTATTCAAGTTGCGTTAATTGATATTTTTAATTCAAGTGGACATGTTTGTAAGTAGCGCATGCACGCACGCACGCACGTACACACACACACACACACACACACACACACACACACACACACACACACACACACACACACACACACACACACAATATATATATATATATATATATATATA
>NW_022639596.1:548643-549019 GCF_010583005.1 Odontomachus brunneus
CTCTTAATAGATGGACTGGCTTTTATCATTTGGGACAGATTATCAATGTTACGTATAATTGTTCGTGTAATGTGAAATGCCTGCGTGTATTTTTATATCTTAATTTTCACCTGGTTCGATTTGATCTGAACCAGAGAATCGAAATCTTTATCTGATTCGCTTTTCAATCCTCTGAATTTAGATGAAAACGAATAACCTGAAAATATAGATATGAAAATGCTCGCAGGCCATCTTTTCCTTGGTCAATCAATTACAATTGCTGTCGGTAACCTGCTCTTTACGGTAAAAAGTTTCACCGGTTAAAACTCATTCTATATGAATGTATATATGTATATATGTATATATATATATATATATATATATATATATATATATA
>NW_022639596.1:550043-554315 GCF_010583005.1 Odontomachus brunneus
TATATATATATATATATATATATATATATATATATATATATATATTAATATTTATGTTTTTTGTAAGTGTGGAAGCATTTATTAAATTCAATTTTTCAGAAATGTACAACAATTTGGTCGTTAACAAAGTTACGTATATTTTTATTTCTATATACATAAAAAAAATATATATATGTGGCGGATCAATATAGATCCACACATACACGGCGCGGCGCCGCTAGCCGAGCCGCCGCCGCAACCGCGAGAGCCTCCGCGCGACGCCGTTCGGCGGCGCACTCGCAGGGGGGTTTTCTCGTGAGAAAATTACAATTTAGAGACAATAAAAGTCAGACCCCGCGGGAGGTCGGACACACTCCGCTACACCGGTCTCTCTGAGCGCTTTTTAATCACACCTTGAGAGTTCGGTCAACAGCACCTTTAGGCGCTATCCGTCCACTGCAGAAGCGGGTCTCCGCACTGTACAAGTGCATACGCCCTGAAGAAGCGCCTTCGCGTTGGAGAAGCGCGTCTGCTGCAGAAGCGGTTCCTCGCGCTGGAGAAGCGCGTCCGCTGCAGAAGCGGTTCTTCGCGCTGAAGAAGCGCGTCCGCTGTAGAAGCGGTTTCTCGCGATGAAGAAGTGCGTCCGCTGCAGAAGCGGCGGCGGGTCGACCGACGCCGAAGAGGCGTCGCGGCAAATCACCACGCCGAAGAAGGTACAGGCGGCCAGCTCCACGACGCGGGCACCAGCCCCCACGCCGTCGGTAAGTAAAGGCCTTAGTAGACATCTACGCCAACTTTTCGGGGAAGACTCCTCCAATGTCCGCAAACCTAGTGTAAGGACGCCAGCGGCACGGTCACCACGGCTATGAACGCCTTCACCTACAAGGGCTGGAACTCCTTCCCCGCTTTCGTGGGAACTTCTTCCAGCACCTGCGACCACCACCGCCGCCTACCCGAGGTGGGAACTACGGCGGGTCTGGCTCCCTCAACGGCCACTGACTCGCCCGACAGCGGCTCCGCTAACTAGCGGTGACGTTAGGATCCAACGACCCGAATCACCTCGCCACAAAAACAAGGAAAATCGGATGACGGACTTAGTCTGTACCCGGCCGGAGCATCCACGGAGAAAGACGCACCACTCCCCTAGAAGGAGGCTCAACGCGGCGGCCCGGCGAACGATAAGACGACTGGCACAAATACGCAAACACCCACATACATACACAAGTACGCATGTAAGCCCTCCACAATAAAAATGTTTATATAAAACATATAACCACGTGAGTGTCATATCACCCTCCCCGCGAGAGAAAGATCACATCTGCTAAAATAAGAAACACGCGCCAAATATATATATATATATATATATATATATATATATATATATATGCGTGTAATAAAATTATATAAAATTTTTATATTTTCAGTTAATCCACCGTACTTAGAAATTTATAACTTGGACCATATTACAAAATTAGAGGGACGGATGTCAACAATTTTATTAGCTAGAACAAATAAGGTACCTCAGAAAAGAAAATTGGAAGTGTCTCAAGAAGTAAGTATATTTGTCATACTTGCAAAATGTACTTGTTATATCTATATATTTCTTTTTTACAGGAAATATGAAAATTTCAAAATTTGTAAAGTGAAGAGAAGCACCTCCGTTAGCGATATATCCGCCAAGCACGACCCTGAAAAAAATATAAATTGCGTTAAAATGTTCATTTGTTTTGTATTTTATTTTAAAATGTTCGTTAAAAGTTTATTAAAACTTACAACATGATCTGCTTGTAATTGATGTTAAATAAATAGATAATTTGTGAAAGAAACTCTGTAAATAAAATATTCGTTAAACATATAATTAAATGTTATTCCCAGAAATGTTCCTATCATGAAATTGTTATTACGAATATGCTTACTCTTATTTGCTATATGCACAATAAACAATTTTAGAATTGCATATCATATGCAAAATTGAATCCTGCATATCTCCGTTGAAATCAAACTATTATCAGCTATTGCTTCCAGCTTTTGGTTAAACGGAAAGAGTGCGCTGTTGCATAAAGACATAATGCGCAACGCATAATGTAAAACGTATAACGAATAAATCAGTCTTTCACCTGATGACATAAAACAACATATAAACGTTTACGCATGTGGTAGCCGTAGATGTAAAGTAAGACAAATAAAAACGTGTAACTTTATTCATACTGATAGACTTTCACGTCTTTCTAGGTTGAAAAGACATGGACAAAAGAACATATCACGATAGATTAATTGGAATATGTACACATGATGAAACTGATCCTCTTACTTTTTTATGCCCCTTCCACAATTTTCCACGTATCAAATGTGACCAACGATATAATCGTTAGGAATTTACGACGTAGAGTCTGATCTCTAAACTAAGATAACATGTGTTGTACGACGTGTTTGTCGGACTTTTTAAACTGTAGCGGTTGAATACAATTAATTGATTAGATTAGAGATTAGGCGGCGCGTCGTAAACATTTAATATAACATCGATTGTTATTAGCATCTGTTTAATTTCATGTTCTTCTATAAAGTGAGATAACTGATTATAAGTTTGGTCGGCGTGATTGTATTTGTTTTTATATCATGTTTTATTCATTTTATATATAAAAATGTTAAATTACTAGAACACTACATAAGCGCGTAGCGCGCGCTTAGTGTTCTAGTATAGTAAAAAGAAGTGATACACTTTTTAATAATGGAAATTACTATTACAATAGTAATCTTTTCTATTTGATTATGTACAGAAAGATGAAAATGAATAAATGAAAATAACTCCAATAGCATAAAATGCCTGAGAACATATTGGATACACTTGACGCCTAGAGTAGCTCTAGGCTTCTGGAATATCTTGTGTTATTTGGGATTTAATTAATTTAGAATGGCAAGATACTTTTATGTTATTATCTTTAGTAAAAATATTTTTGATACAAAATATATAATTATAATATTTTTATAAATTGAGTGATATATGAGTGATAGTTTATAATCTTTGCGTACAATTAAATACCTATAATTGCTGGGAAATAATAATTTATATTCCAGCTATATAACATTTCAGCAACATATTGTTACATCCTGCGATTTATCTTTTTGGTGCTAACCCGGTATCGTGAATTTTATTATTTTAGTCGTGGGTTTAGTTAGCTTCGCGAGGACGCGTTTCAACGTGAGCGGTTACGTTGAAACTATTAACAGGCTAAAAGGCCGAATACGATTGTTAGTGGCATCTCAGGGTACGCGACTCTTTATTCTGCTTCCATGGCAAGGTCAGGAATCGATGAAGAATAATCAGAAGATGATTTGGAGTACGAAAATAAAGGGGAATTTATTAATAAGAAAGTGCACGATATTAACGACGCACGGCGATAAGCGCGGGGTAATAATATTATTTGTCGACTCACTTTAGTCGCCAGGTTCCCTCTGTAATGCAGAAGATTTCGAAGCGCTGGCTGCGGCTGGAGAAGAGTGTTGCCCTAGTGTGGTCGAATCTGGTCTAACTATTTTACACTCGCGAGACTTGTATAAGAGGTTTGGAAAATGAGGAGCTTAAAGATCGGAAACGTGGATCTAGTAACGTCGATGAGCAAGTAGCTCGAAAAATAGAGAAGCGAAATGAATGAGGGCGTAGGACTAGTAACGCTTTCGTGAGAAAGTGGTAAAGGCAGGGTTAGGAGTTATCGTGTTGATGATCGGCAAGCCGGAACGTCAGCAGGGCCTCAGCGTGTTCTCCACGGTGTTGCCAGTGGAGAAAAGCGTTTCGGCAGATGATGCCTTGGAGTTTCCCAGCGGAAGAGTTGCCCTGGAGTTCTCAACGACGGCCAGCGAGAAGAAGGAAATGGGAAGTGGAAAATAGAGCCAGAGAGGCCTCTTTTAAGTCCTTCGGATGGTCGATTAGTGGGGTGATTTTGGAAATCGAAGGACCAGTAGTTTTCCTGAGGAATGGATAAGGAGGGCTTGGGAAATCTGGTGCCCAATGGAAGTTTCGAGAAAAGGGGCACGGAGTAGGGTTTAGGAAGTTCATAACCAATGAGGTTCGTGGGGAAAAGGATGAGAAGGAGGAGTAATTCATGGAGAGACTCAGAAAAAATGCGTAATTTAGAGAGATTATCTGATCGGTGCTTTACAAGGTTTATAGGTTTGCAGTACTTATTTAGGATCGGCGTTGGCTAGGTAATTGGTACCTAGTCGGCCGATAGCATCGAGCAGAATATTTAAAAAAAAAAAAAAAAAAAAAAAAAAAAAAAAAAAACCCTAAAAAAA
>NW_022639596.1:554325-555583 GCF_010583005.1 Odontomachus brunneus
ATTTTAGTCGCGGGTTTAGTTAGTTTCGCGAGGACGCGTTTCAATGTGAGCGGCTACGTTGAAACTATTAGCAGGCTGAAAGGCCGAATACGATTGTTAGCGGGATCTCAGGGTACGCGACTCTTTATTCTGCTTCCACGACAAGGTCCGCAATCGATGAAAAATAATCAGGAGATGATTTGGAATACGAAAATAAAGGGGAATTTATTAATAAGAAAGTGCACGATATTAACGACGCACGGCAATAAGCGCGTGGTAATAATATTATTTGTCCACTCACTTTAGTCGCCAGGTTCCCTCTGTGATACAGAAGATTTCGAAACGCTGGCTGCGGCTGGAGAAGAGTGTTGCTCTGGTGTGGTCGAATCTGGTCTAACTATTTTACACTCGCGAGACTCATATAAGAGGTTTGGAGAATGAGGAGTTTAGAGATCGGAAACGTGGGTCTACTAACGTCGTCGATGAGCAAATAGCTCGGGAAATAGATAAGCGGAATGAACGAGGGCGTAGAACTAGTAACGCCTTCGTGGGAAAGTGGTAAAGACAGGGTTAGGAGTTATCGTGTTGATGATCGGCAAGCCGGAACGTCAGCAGGGTCTCAGCGTGTTCTCCACGGTGTTGCCAGTGAAGAAAAGCGTTTCGGCAGATGATACCTTGGTGTTTCCCAGCGGAAGAGTTGCCCTGGAGTTCTCAACGACGGTCAGCGAGAAGAAGGAAGTGGGAAGTAGAAAATAGAGTCAGAAAGGTCTCTTTTAAGCCCTTCGGATGGTCGATTAGAGGGGTGATTTTGGAAATCGAAGGACCAGTAGTTTTCCTGAGGAATGGATAAGGAGGGCTTGGGAAATCTAGTGCCCAATGGAAGTTTCGGGAAAAGGGGCACGGAGTAGGTTTAGGAAGTTGATAACCAATGAGGTTCGTGGGGAAAAGGATGAGAAGGAGGAGTGATTCATGGAGAGTCTCGGAAACAATGCATAATTTAGAGAGATTATCTGATCGGTGCTTTACAAGGTTTATAGGTTTGCAGTATTTATTTAGGATCGGCGTCGGCGTAAGTAATTGGTACCTAGCCGGCCGATAGCACTGAGCAGAATATTTCAAAAGAAAAAAAAAGGAAAATGTTATTTATTACCTCAGTCGGCTGTTCTTTTCTCCATCCGCTTCTGAAATAAGATTACAATATTTGGGGCCGCTGCCCCGGGCCCGATCGTCGCCCCTCCATGCCGCCACCTTATCGTGGTGGAGGGGTACCGGCGATCCG
>NW_022639596.1:555593-555706 GCF_010583005.1 Odontomachus brunneus
CCGGGCCCGATCGTCCGTCCGCGTGGGTGGCGGACGTAAAGAATACCCCCAACGTATGGCCTGCGTGTCGTAAAAGGCGACTAAAAGGCCCTCATGGGTGGGTTGCTGCGCCC
>NW_022639596.1:555716-556754 GCF_010583005.1 Odontomachus brunneus
CAATATTTGGGGCCGCTGCCCCGGGCCCGATCGTCGCCCCTCCATGCCGCCACCTTATCGTGGTGGAGGGGTACCGGCGATCCGATGAAGGCTCGGCGGCAGTACCTTTCGGTTTCGGCCGAAAGGGAGGCCCCTACCTGAGGATCGCTGGCAAACGGCGGCAACGGGGAAGGAAAACCCCCACAGAAAACCGGACCGCGGTGGGCTGCAGCCCCGCGGTTGCTAGAGGGACGTAAAACCCTCCACTGCAGGGGAGCCTGGCGACTTCCACAGGGCCGATGGGCTCAATCGCCGGTAGGGGTAAGCGGCCCTAACTTCAATCGCCCGGCTGGCTGGGGCCATTAGGTGGGGCTTGCCCCACCATCAGTCTGGGGGCGGGGTTGGGGGGACCTCCGCTCCGAGACGGGTAGTTTCCCGCCTCGGGAGAGGAGAAGGTCCCACATGAGTAAGCATTGCACGCCGGTCTGGCAGCTGAAAATGTGGGACACCCTCGATCCGTTCCTACTCGGGCCTCGGCCCGAGTAGGGTGGGGAGAGGAACCCACACCCGGGATTGCATGTCGGTAGCTTCCGACAACCCGGGGGGTAGAGGGGTGCGCGGGCCACTCGGACATATTCCGAGGTCGGGGTCGCGCACCCTGGGATGGCCATCCCGTCGGAGTTACCCGGAGGTCAACTCCGGGCCGGCGGGACGGGAGTCGCGGGGACCGGTACATTGGCCCTCCCCACATTCAGTGGTGAGGTGCCGCAACCCTGCGACTCCTCCTGGTCACGATCGCATATCGCGACGTGGCCGACCGTGATGGCCCCCCCGTGTGGGCAGCTGCGCACGGGGAGCATCATGGGTCTGTGTGGTATTTGCCAGGACCCTTACAGCGCAATTGTCGGACCTGTTCATATCGTAAACCCCCGGAGATCGTTATGTCATGTCTATGACGAACCTCTGGGGGAGCGAGGGCCTTGGCTTAAACGCCTGGGCCGCGAGGACGGGGACCTCTATAAAAAACCTCCCCAATCCTAAGTTTGGGAGCCGCGGCGA
>NW_022639596.1:556764-596150 GCF_010583005.1 Odontomachus brunneus
ACCTCTATAAAAAACCTCCCAAATCCTAAGCTTGGGAGCCGTGGCGATGGGATGAATGGCCGGCGGGTTAGCCGGTCGCGAGCGGTCCACCCCGGGGTACCTGGAGCACCCCGGGTGTATCTAGCCCGAACCCAGGCGTGGGGCTCCGCCTGGGGGGTAAATACTTCCTCCAATTTTTATGGCCCGCTCTATAAGCCTCCGGGTGACAAGGGATGGGCAACCAAAAATGATGTTAAAATTTAATTCAAAACAAGACGTCGCAGGAGGAGAGGAGGAAGAGATGGAGGCGTATGCCTCTCTCTCAGATGGACGAAACACGCCCAACGCTGAGCCGACCACCAGCTCAGCCGGGAGGGATGAGGCCAGCAGTGGCCTCATTGAAGTGGCTGGGGAGAAAGAACACCCCAAGGAGAGTGTGGGGTGCCGCACGAGGTCATCGTCGGCCTCGGCGCGCCCCCGCATCGATGGAGAGGGCAGCCTTGGCGCGGGGAGTAGCGACAGCGACATCAGCTCGCGGTCGGGCTCCCCTGCGCAGAACCCAAGGTTTGCCAAAAAGGATGGGCGGGGACGGCCCGTTGTGCGTTCCCGTACAGGGGACTACACGGCGGCCGCTCTTGCGCACAAGAAGAGGGAGAAGGAGAAATGCGACGCGATTGCAGACGTGAAACAGGTAAAGGACCCTTTTATACGCCCGCAGTCCCAGAGGGCCCTCCGAACTCAGGAAGAGGAGGGGAGGATCCTCCGCGACCTGCGGTCAAAGCAGACTGCTGAAGTCTCGTCGATGGCCCTTCAGGCCGTCGACGAGGTGAAAAAGGTCGCGGAGCGATCCAAAAATATGAAGGGAGCCTACAAGGGTGCCCTCTGGGACGCCGCGGCCAAAATGGCCGCATGCAGCCTCGCTCTCATTCAGAGAACCGAGATAGTCGATGGCTCTGGGCAGAGCGAGGCTGCAAGGAGGGAACAGGAGACGGCCTCGGCCGAGATGGAGCGCCTACGAGTCGAGGGCGCTCTGCTTCGGCTCGAGGTCGACCGCCTTAATGGTGAGCTGGAGAAGGCCCGAGCATCCGGCCCCTCCAGCTTACCAACGGCGATCTCCATTATGGAGATCGATAAGCCGGAGCCTCTGAATATGGAGGTGGATCAGTGGACGGGCCACACTTCCCGGGACTCGTCCGCCGATCGAAAGAGGAAGAGGGCGGAAGGCGTTGGGGAGGAATCCCCGCTCCCCTCCCAGCCCATCAATAATAAAAAGAAAAAAAAGGTGACCCGGCGCCTCTCGTCTACCTCCAGTGAGGAGGAAGCGACAGTCGAGGGAGGCGTCGGGTCCGCCTTGCCACTCCTCCCGACTCCCGAAGAAGAAAGGATCGGGAAACAATGTCGGGAGGAGGTAGCGAGGGACATAGCGGAGGGAACCATTCCCCAAAGGGAGGCTCCCCCTCTCCGGGCACGTGACGGTCTCGTTGAGGGTGTGGCTCGACTCCTCCCCGAGAAAAAGAAAAAGGGGAAGAAAAAGAAAAAGGCCACTGTGGTGGTAACGGCGGGTGTGGGGGCAATCCCCGCAGCCCGTCGAGTTGCTGGTGGGCGACATCAGGGGGCCGCGGGGGGAGGACTTCTCCTCCCCTCGACCGACAATGTGCCCCTATGGTCGCGGGACTGAGTGGTGGGGAGCTAGAGGCTCTTGTAGTGGCCCTAGTTCCCCGCCTTATGGACGCAATGGGGGCCGTCATCCCCGGAATCACACCCGGGGGGCGGCCCGCGTGGCCTCATGATGAGAACAGAAAGGTAGGAGGAGGGGGAGAGGAAGGGAGCCGCGCAACGCGCCCTGACTCTCCCCCTGTGGCCAGGTCCTCCGCGACCTCCACCCCCGCGGAGGCCAAACGGCTTGAGGTGGCGGGGGAGAGCAAGCGAAGGAAGAAGAAAAAGAACAAGAATGGCGCGGGTGACCCGTTACCCCCTGTGGGTGGGAGGGCCGCCCCTTGTAAGTGCGCCTGTTCGTGTAGAGGAGTCAGGCCCCTCCCCCCAGAGTCGGACTGCACAGGTGCGATCGGTCGGGGGAGCCAACCCTCCCTCCTCCGCCACCGGGCCTGAGACCACTTGGGCCCGGGTGGTTGGAGGAAGGGAGAAGCAGAGAGAAGGGGGGGACAAACAGGCCCCCCAACCTGGCCCCCAAAAGCCGGGGCCCCAGAAGGGTGCTGCGGCTAAGGGGGGCGATAAGAAGAAGACACGGGACGAGGGAGGCGGGAGAAAACCCGTCCTCCCGAAGGGTCCTCGCACCGCCGCCGTCACGGTAAGCTGCCCTACGGGCAGCTACGCCGATGTTATGCGACGGGCGAGGGGCAATATTGATTTAAGTGAGCTGGGGATCAGGGATCTCAGGACCAGAAGGGCCGCCACAGGCGCGCTGGTCCTTGAGATCCCCGGTCCCGAAGGACAGGCTAGGGCGGATGCCCTTGTCCGTATGGGTGGCGGACGTAAAGAATACCCCCAACGTATAGCCTGCGTGTCGTAAAAGGCGACTAAAAGGCCCTCATGGGTGGGTTGCTGCGCCCATGAGTACCAGGAGCCGGAGGGCTCCCCTCCTTCTTGCTTCAGAGAGGGAGGGGAGCCCAATGGCGCCTACAGCAGGGGAGCGCACCGGATCCCTTATGCCAGTATGGTACCGGTCTCTCGGGTGGGCAGCGGCGCCCGAGAGTATTAGAAGGAAGCGAGCGCGCCCGGCTGTCCTTAGGGCAGCCGGTGCGGGTAAACCGACCTCACCGCGGGGGCAGTCGGGTCCCTAATGCCAGTACGGCAACCGGCCTCCCGGGTGGGCAGCTGCGCCCGGGAGTAGCAAGATCCCCGGTGAATGCTTCACTGGGGATCCACAGCGGGGGCAGGGCGGGCTCCTGAGGTTCCGTTGAGCCAAACCGCCCTAGGGGGCGGCCCGAAAAGCCGGCCGGGTTGGGGGCCGCCGTCATGCCCCCCTTTACAAATATGATGACAGACAAAAAGGCGAAGATCTCCGGCGGATCGGATACGTCGGGCCGGCACGGGGGGGCTATGGTCCCAGGCCCGCCCCCCCTGTCAACAAATGATGGGCCGGACGAGGGTGTGGCTGCCGGCACGCCGACGGCGGGCGCGTCGGTGGTTCGGGCAACCGCCAAGGGGAGGGGTGAGGCAGGGCGAGCGGATGGAGAGAGAGAAACGGGAGGGGGGGAAAGAAGGAAATTGGAAAAGCAGGAGGAAAGGATTGGGCCAGGATCTGAGGAACATATGGAGGAAGAGAAGGATAGAGAAGCGGAGGAGGTGGAAACATGGCCTGAAATTGGGGAAGATGCAGAAACTTCGTCCTGCAGAGAATGGATTGGATAAGGGAGTGTGCTAGGATGCTGGATGAGGTGTGCGAAAGGAGGGCCGCACAGAGAAGGACAAAATTGATAACGGAAAGAATATGATATCGTATTGCGAGGATGTGGTAAAAGTATGCAATATAAGGAATAAACATTGGGAGGAAACAACAAGAAAGGACTCAGAAATGAATAGGTTATTGAGGGAAAAGAATGATGATATGGTAGATCTGGAGAAGCAGCGGGGAATTAAGGAAGGATGGGAAAGATTATATATGAAAGAGGAGGAAAAGTTGAAGGCAGAAAGAGAAAAATGGGAGAAAGAAAGGAAGGCCTGGCAGAGGGAAAGGGATGGACTGGAGGATGAAGTGCTAGTATGGAGAACGGGAGGGAGGGAAAAAAAGGAAAAGGGCCGGAACGTGTCTCCGGCCCACATGGAACGGCTGGATCGGGCCGTGTCTCCGTTCCCGGAGACGCGACCCGATATGAGGGACCGGGCGACGTCCCCCCTGCGGGGCCCGATCGTCGGACGGGAGAGGAGGATACCGGCGGCAGGGCTGGTGCCGGCCGCCGCGGGATCGATTGCGCCCTCCTTGCCTGCCGCGGCCCCTCCAATAGATCGGGGTTGGGCCGTGGCCGGCGGGGGGAGGTGCTAGGAGGAGGAGGAAGGGCCTCATGTGGGACGGCAGGGAGGCGCGAGCTCCGGGGCGTCTGGTGGCGCCGAGGGCGGTGCCGGCGCCTCCGGCGACGGCGACGGTGGTGATCCGCTTGGGGGAGGGGGGGCCTCACGTATGCTGAGGCCCTCCGCCGAGTGCGCGAGCTCCCCTTGTGGAATGTGGGGGTGAGGCCTGCCTTCGCGAGGAGAGCCGCGAGTGGCGGCCTCCTCCTGGGGCTGGCCGGCCCCGATAGGGATGGGAGGGACCGAGGAGCCGGCGTCCTGGCCGAAAGGATCCGGGCGTCGCTCCCCGGGGCCACTTAGGCAAGGCCGAGGAGATGGGGGGAGGTCCAGCTCGTCGGTATTGACGAGTCGGTCCTCCCCGAGAAGATACCCGTCCTGCTAGGGGCCCGCGGTAACTGCGGGCCCAGCGAGGTACGGGTGGGCCCCATCCGGCGGGGTTGGGACCGTTTGGGTCCGCCTCCCCCTGGAGTCCGCCGTGATGGTGACCAGGAAAGGGAGGGTGGCGCTGGGGTGGGCGGGTGCGCGGGTGGAAATGCTCGCCGCTCGCCCGCTCCAGTGCCACAAGTGCTAGAGGCTCGGCCACATCCGGGCGGCCTGCTCCGCGTCAATCGACCGGAGCGGGCTGTGCTACCGGTGTGGCCGGGCCGGGCACACCGCGCGGGCCTGCACAGCTAGTGCGGCCTGCGCGGTGTGCCTCGAGAATGGCCGGGAATCGGGCCACCGGTTGGGTGGTCCCGAGTGCCCGATGGGGGGTAGTGCTCTGGCGGGCGGAAGGCCGCCAGGTTATCGCAGGGGCCGGCCGCCGAATGCGGCCGACTCCGGCCCCCCTCCGGAAAGCGTGCAGGCGGACCCCGGGAGTTCATCCCGGGATCCGGCCGGCGGAGAGGGCTCCGGTCTGACCTCCTAGACCGGGGCCACGGCGCCGGCCGAACATCAGGCCAGCGTCGAGGGGGGTCGGTGTCGGGCGGAATCCTCCGCCCCTGCTGGTCCCCCCTCACCCCTACGGGTCACTTGGGGGACGTGCGGGGACGCACTCTCCAAACATAGCGGCCCGGGAGGGAGGCGGCGCGGTGTTGGGTCGCACCGCGCCGCTGCTCAGGAGGAGCGCGACCGGGGGTGATTTATTACCCCCGGTCCGGGAGGGGTCCTCAGGACTGCGGAGGGGGATCCGCGGAAGTTATACGCAAGTGGTCCCCGCGGGCTCCCTGATGACCGCTGAGGACGGACCCGCCAGGGGTTTTAGTGGGTAAGGCTCCCGTCGAGCTTCTCGGCGGGGGAGGAGCCCCACATAACCCGCGGTCTCCCCCCGGAGACCGTGAGTATGCGTAAAGCATTTCCCCTGGCTTAAAAAAAAAAAAAAGGGCGGATGCCCTGGCCAAAAAAATGTGGGCCCTCATCACTGACAAGAAGGACGTGCAAATTGCGCATCCCTCGAAGAGGGCCAACATCCGGGTCCGTGACCTGGACGACTCAGTCACCGCGGAGGATGTGATCTCCGCGGTGGCGGTCGCCGGGGGTTGCGGGCCCGGCGAAATAAAGGCCGGGGCGATACGCCCGGGTGCGGACCGAATGAGGACCATTTGGATACAATGTCCCCTTTCGGCCGCACGGAAAGTTGTGGACGGAGGACGACTCAAAGTTGGGTGGTCCTCCATCCGCGTTGAGGCCCTGACGAAGCGCCTCCTCCAGTGCTTCAAATGCCTGGAGTGGGGCCATGTCAGAGTCTCATGTAAAAACAAGGCCGACCGCAGTGGTCTTTGTAACTGCGGTTCGGCTGGCCACAGGGCCGCGGCGTGCGATGCACCGGCGACATGCCCGGTGTGTCGTGACGCCGAACGGCCCTGTGGCCACAGAGTGGGAGGCCCCGCTCGCCAAATGGCAAAGCGGGGCAAGGGAGAAAAGAGTGGGAGGAAGAGGCGTAAAGCCTCCAATACCACTTCCACCCCTCCCACGGGAAGGAGAAGGAGCACCCTCCTAAAAAACCAGAGGGAGGGGCTCCATTGCCCGAGACCCCGGTCCCCCCGACGGACGCTACCCCCAAGGAGCAGAGAAAACCGCGGGGGGCCGGGGCCGGGAAAAGAGTTGCTTCGCGGGAGGGGGGAAATCTCAACGAGGGTTCCCCTCCCGCGAAGAAGATAGGGGAGGGCCTGGAGAGCGTGGCTAAGCCGTAATGGCTACCCGCCTCCTCCAGGCGAATTTCAACCGCGCTCGCGGAGTCCAGGAACTGTTTATGCAGTCCCTCCGCAAGCGCGGTTGTGAATTGGGGATCACCTCCGAGCCTCACTCCGTCACCGGGAATCACCCAGCCATAATGGACGTTGCGGGGCGGGGTGGCAAGTGCTCGGTGGCGATCTTCCGCGAAGAGGGAGAGATCTCCCCCCCCAATCTCCCTGGTGGAGAGGGGGCAGGATACATCGCGGTCGAGTGGGGGGGCCCTAGATGTGGTCGGGGTTTACGCCCCACCATCGTGGGACCTCGCTCACTTCGAACACCTTTTGGACCGGCTGGGGGACCTCATGTCGAGGCGTCCCCTAAGACAGGTCCTAGTGGCCGGGGACCTCAATGCTAAATCGGCATTGTGGGGGTCCTCGGTCAGATGCCGAAGGAGCGAGGTTATGGAAGAATGGGTCGCGTCCCACGGCCTCTGTGTCATAAACAGAAGCCGGAGGAGCACCTTCGTCGGCCCGCGGGGGAGATCTGTGATCGACGTCACATTAGCGTCTCCCCAGGCGGCCCGACTAATTCAGGATTGGCGGGTGGTGACCAGGGGGGAAAACCTCGGACCATCGTTATATCGTGGTCCGGCTGGTCGCCACCCCCGAGGAGATGCTCCTGAGACGCGGCCAGGGGGGCGCCCGACCACCAAGATGGGCCCTCCGCAAACTCGACGGAGACAGGTTGGCGGCCGCCTTAACGGCGGCCACATGGGCGGACCCGGGTCCCACACCAAGAACCCGGGCCGCCATTGAGGCTGAGGCGGCCGGGCTCGTGGGCATGATGACAGCGGCGTGTGATGCCGCCATGCCCCGATCCCGGCCGCATCCCCGCCGGTCCGTGTACTGGTGGTCGGCGGAGATCGCCGAACTTCGGCACTCCGCCGGCCAAGCCAGACGAGAAATAGACCGGCGGGGAAGGGATAGTACGGGCGGGATGGCCGCCGAGAAGGCGTACCACGAAAAGCGGGACGCCCTCAAGGCGGCCATCTTTACGGGCGAAGGCCCGTGCCTGGGATGACTTGATCTCCACCATCGACAGGGACCCGTGGGGGCGCCCATATCACATCGTGATGAGGCGTTTGCGCAACTGGGCGCCCCCTCCAACGGCGTCCCTGGACCCCGACTTCCTCGATGAAGTGGTCGGGGCCCTCTTTCCATGGGGGAAGCTTGCATTCCCCCCTACGAGGGCCCCCCCCCCCCGCGGACGGGGAAAATGAGATAGTCGGGGCCACCGAGGTGGAGATAGACAAGGCCTTCAGGAGGCTCGGCGCCAAGAAAAGGGCGCTGGGCCCTGACGGCATCCCAGGCACAGAATGGGCCTTGGCGATGAAGGAGGCGGAGGTGAAGAATCGCACAATGCGGCTCTTCACCTCCTGTTTGAGGACCGGGGTGTTTCCCAGCCCCTGGACGAGGGCCAATCTGGTCCTCTTCAGAAAGGGGGGCAAGCCGGAAGACAGCCCTTCCGCTTATAGGCTAATATGCCTATTGGACGAGGCGGGCAAACTATTCGAAAGAATAATACACGCCCGCCTCATCCAGCACCTATCCCGGAGTAGTCCAACGCTCAACACCGAGCAATACGGCTTCCGGGAGGGACGGTCTAGCGTGGACGCGATTTTGCGCGTCCGGTCCCTCTCGGAGGCCGTCGTCAGGAGGGGGGGGGGAGTTGTGTCGGCGGTGTCCTTGGACATCGCCAACGCTTTCAACTCCCTCCCTTGGGACTGGGTGGAGGCGGGTCTGGCCCATTTCAGGGTCCCCCCCCCCACCTGGTCTCAATTATTAGGGACTACTTCCGGGATAGAAGACTGGAGTTTCGCAATAAAGCGGAACTCCAGTGCGGAAGGGCGGTCTACCCCGGTGTTCCTCAGGGGTCCGTACTAGGACCCCTACTATGGAACATCGCGTACGACCAAGTCCTCCGCCTTGCCCTCCCCCCCGGTTGCAGCGTCGTCTGCTACGCAGACGATACGATGGTGCTGGCCGGGGGCAGGGGCTGGCGGAGCGCCCTGGAGAAGGGACAACTGGCGGTGGACCAGGTGATAGGCTCCCTGAACGGGATGGGCCTCAAGGTGGCTCCCCTCAAATCCGAACTCGTGTTTATGCATGATGGCTCGAGGAGGAGGGGACCACTTGGGGCCCGAGTCCGGATCGACGGTGCCTCCGTGAAGACGGGTCCCACAATAAAATATCTGGGACTCGTCTTGGATGGTACATGGGGGTTTCAGAAGCATTTCGAGCTTCTGGCCCCCAAGTTGGGCGGGGTGGCCAATATGTTGGGTGGCCTCCTGCCCAACTTCGGCGGCTTTAAAAGGAAAGCACGGCGGCTGTATGCCGGCGTCGTCCAGCCCATGGCTCTGTACGGGGCCCCGGTCTGGGCAAGTGCGATGGCGAGCAATCAGCGCATAATTGCGCTGGCACACCGCGCTCAGCGGTGGGTCGCCATTCGCCTCGCCCGGGCCTATAGGACGACGTCGCATACGGCCGCCACGGCCCTGGCCGGTCTCCCCCCGCTGGAGCTCCTTGCACAAATGCACGCTGAGACCTATCGGCGTGTCAAGGAGCTCCGTGCAGGGGGAGACCTCGAACACCTGGCCAGGGCCATAGGTATAGCAAAAATGCAGGCCCGTCAACGCCTCCTCCTAAGGTGGAGCCTGGAGGAGGCGACGGGCCACTCAGGAACGAGAGTCGCCGAGGCCATCCGGCCCTGTCTACAAGAATGGGTAGACAGGGCCCGCGGAGAGCTGTCCTTCCGGACGATGCAGGTACTCACCGGACATGAATGCTTCGGTGAGTACCTGCACAGGATTGGTAGGGAGCCTAACTCCCGCTGCCACCACTGTGGTGCTGAGGTGGACTCGGCGCAACACACCCTGGAGGAATGCCCCTCCTGGGATGTGGAGCGCCGAGTCCTGATTGACGTGGTGGGAGCGGACCTCTCTCCCCCGGCCCTCATAAGGGCCATGCTTGGGGGAGACGAGGGCTGGTCTGCCGTCACCTCCTTCTGTGACACAGTCGTGTCACAGAAGGAGGAGTCGGAGAGGGTGCGGCGGGGTGAAACCGCCGCCCCCCGGGATGGGGCGAGGCGCCGCAGAAGGAGAGTGGTGCCTCGCCTACCCGCGCATCAGCGCGGGATTGAGGGGCGGCGCACTCGCGGGCGGGGGGGACGCCGCCGCTGGCGTTCCCTCCCCCGGGGTACTTGCGCGTGCGCCGCTGCTCCCTACAATGCCGCCGGGCCCTCTTGATCAACGGAGGGCTCGGCGCGGGGGAGATAGGAGGCGCCTGGTCGGGCGGGGGAGACGCGTCGCATGGCGCGACTCCCCCCTCGTGAAGAAGTCAGACCAGGCGCCTCCGGGAGGAGGGCAGGACGGCCGGTTCGCAAGGGCGGACTCTTAGGCCGCCCACCCCCCTCCCAGAGCCAGGAGGCTCCTGACCGAGAGGGGCGGAGAGAAACTCTTCAACCCCTCCGCCCCAGCGACCTCGGTCGGAAGCGTAGGGGCGGGCCGGGTCCGGACGGGACCGGACCCGACCAATAGCGCCCCTACAGGTGAGGTGTGACCGGCCGAGGGGGCCCACGTCCGGTCATGGAGGATAGGAACAGCGGGCCGGAAGAGAATTATCCCTCCTGGCCCGGGAAGGGGGCGGGGTTTAGGTTTTCCCCGCCCCGCGGCTGAGGGCGTCCCGGAAGTAATGCGCAAGCGGTTCCCAGGACACCCTCGTAATAGCCGCAAGGGGCCCGGCAGAGGTTTTAGTGGGTAGCCCCCCCCCCGGCCGTTAGTTCCAGAGAGGAGAGTCCCACACTACCCCTGGGAAAGTCCCGTCTTTCCCGGGGATGTGCGTAATGCATTTCCTCTGCCTCAAAAAAAAAAAAGGGCCCGATCGTCGGAGAAGTCGCTAGTTCTTAGATACGATTACAAGGAACGTAAAATGACATTGAATGATGGGTGTCAGGGATTTTTTTTAGAATTACTGGGAAAATAGGAAAGTACGAGTAATAAAGAAGTATCGAGTAATAATAAAAGAAGAAAGAGAAAAAGAGAGAAAAAAAAAGAGAAAAAGGAGAAGACTAAGAGGATAACCGGGGAAAATGGATTACGAAAAAGGGTTCGGATTTCTAATACCTGCCTTCCTTCTCTCTAGATGACGTCTCGAAATCTCGTGACGTAACATTAAACATTACATATTTGACAATATTACAGGTTTTTCAATATCATTGTAGCAACGTTGTATTAATAATTTCTTGCTTACTGGGACTCTTTGGTGTTCAGACGTTTTAATTATTAACTTAATAATTACTACGAATACCGCAAAATAATATAAAACTCTTGATCCGTTCTACATTTACAATGGCCATTTTTATTTCTTTTCTGAGACACGTTATGTAAAATAGCAGTTCTTGATTTTTATATAATTAAATTGCAAAGAGTCAATGGATGCTTCCGAAATACTCAGAGTTGGGTCGAGTTGAGTTAATTCCACTAAAGTATATGTAACGGATACTATAGTGGAACTAACTCAACTTGACTCAACCCTGGACATTTCGGAAACATCCAGTGACTTTTTGTCATTTGCTAGAACAAATTCTTCGTCATCAGCATCACTATCACTGCTATCTGTATCATTGAATGTTATTATTGACTCGAGTAAATTATTTCCTAAAACGACAGCTGCAGTAATTAACTGTCGGTTAATTCCTATATTTGACATTTCCCGCCGAATTCTGACTCCCTATTATCATTCCGATTCCACAGTTTCCTTCGGTATCCAGCACAAGTTCCACCCATTCTCTTAGTTATCTACCGGTCACTCGTCGGGTGGGAAATCGGAACGTAGCCCAGTGTCAGATCTAAGATGTAGTCCCCTCTAAGCCTATGAGATAGGCCCGCGAGCAATCGTCCATTTTCTTCACCGGCTGCGGCGAACCGTATGTCCTGCCTGTCACGTCGCGCGCTCTGATTTGCCCAACTATTTTAATTAATATCTCGAGATTTTTTTATTTTGATTAATATCTCGTGGTTATTTGAAAAATGAACTCTACAATTTTTGTTCACTTCTATCTGTTCTACTTATATCTTTTTGGCACATCTTACGCGGGACACTCTATATGTCCGACTATACAAAAAAAAAAAACATTGCATGTCGTCACCTCGTCGGCCGGACTCGAACGTTTGTCGCCGGTGCAAAAAGTACTGGCGCGAGAGTTTAGTCTGCTCAGCTACGTCGCTTCGGTGAAAAGGAGTGCCACGTTATGGCTTATAGTGACACCGCTCCATGACTCTCATTTTGCATCGCAATATTTCGGAAACAAAGGTCCATTCATCCAAACCATTTTAGGGTTTTGATTAAGGATGTGCCATCCGGCAACTGTCCGGTATCCGGCCATCTTTTTACAATCCGGCCGGATAGCTGGATTTCATTAGTATCTAGCTGGATAACCGAATATTAATTTATTATTATAAGTTTGAAAGTTTGCGCCATTAATGCAGGATTCAAAATCCAAAACTCTCTAAGAACAAACAAACTAATTATCTTTTATTAAGTCAACTCTGTAATATACAATCTTTCTGAAGATTTATTTTCAACAATGCTTGACAATGCCGCCAGAGTGATCCGCTCTCTCAGACCAGCACAATACACAATATGTGACGCGCGTATCCAATGAGCGTATCGTTTTTAGGAATATCAGTATTCTGATTTGATATCGCTCGTTGCGTCGCACATCGCGCTGGTCTACAAGAGCCATAAGAAGAGAAACAAAAACTCTGTTGTAAGAGGTAAGGCCCAGTTGCACACAGCCCAATTGAACACGGAATGTAATGATTAGTTAGATCTAGTTGGATTTAGTAATTTACTAGATAAAGCAAAGCACCGGTTGGTAGTGTGCAATTGAGTCTGTGTGCAATTGGAACAATCTCGTTGTAAGCTACGTAGTATAAATATTCTGCAAAAACATCTTATGATCGATTTTAATGACCAGTTATATATTAAATTATATGGAAAATATAAGCAAACGTTATGTAATGTATTACTTGTGCAAATGTTAATATAGAAATTTCTTTAGAAATTAGTACCGGATATCCGGTATCCGGTATCCGGCAAATTCAGTATCCGGCATATCCCTAGTTTTGATATTCTATATTATGGCTATGGAATGCCTCGTTCCGAAATCGATTTTGCAGTTGGCATCATCTTTTTATAAGAGCTAAATGCTGATATTCATGCAAATGTTATGTAATGGGAAAGGATAATAATGTTTGTAGTGTATATGTACACGCCAAATGGGATTTACGGTTTTTTATTAATGCACGCAAAGAATCATACTTTCCACTAACAAACCAACCCCTTACATAATCCCCCTTAATCCCCCAATTTTTGTGACTTCTAAATATGCTCCTTATTTATCTAATATTCCCGATGCGCGTTAATTATTCTTTATGTTGTGAAAAATATTGCCTTAGCTAAAAGATGAAGCTGGATTTCCCCACTTGCCGAGCGGGACGCCGTATCTATTCGGCCACCGAAGCTTCGACAGCATTCCTCGCAATATTAAACACTTATAAGTTGTTGTTATTGAGAATTTAAATATACTATACATTTTCTTCGGCCGGCGTTTTTCAAAGTTATCTATCTTTACTTTGTACTAATTCGTGCTAATAAAATCCTATATTTATGTCAAGTTTTATTAAAATCAAAATTTTAACACGATAATGTGTTACATAGAGGATTTATGCCATAGCCAAAAAGTTCAGAGTTTGACAACAAGAAGAAGGTTACTGCTGACCGGGTAATACACAAAAAGAGATTTGATGACATCATAGTGCCCCATTTCTTCCAGAAGGGTCTGAAGGTGAACGGCGACGGTTACATCAACGTGCTAAAGACGGTTATAAAGTCCTGGATGGATGAGATAGCCGTTGGAAAAGAAAGTGTTCCAGTAGGACTCAGCATCAGCTTACAAGACAAGGAAAATCCAGGCCTGGTTTTACAACAATTTGCCCTACCACTGGTCCCCCGACTTATGGCCTCCCTCTAATCCCGGCTGTAACCTCTTTGACTATTAATGACATAGTCAAAGGCATAGAGTTACAAAGCGTGAATTTTTTAAAATCTTTTTTCTTTCGAAAAATGAATGCGTAGTTAAATAGAGAAAATTTTTCTATAAAACTTTTGTATAAAACATTTTTTGATATTTCATTTAATTTACGAAATATATTGAAAAAACCGAAAATTTCTATATCTTTGAAGGATTTCATCCTTTAAATTGTTTTTTAGCACTAACTAAAATTATCTAAATTCATCCATTTACCTAACCTAGATTTGTGCAAACTTTCATTAAAACCTGAGTTTTCAGGTATGCTTGTTAGCCGAGCGCACGATAGTGCACGGATAAGCTGCGTTCCGTTTTATGCGAGCATTTAGAATATATATTACATAAACTATATATAAATACACGCATATGCGTGAAACGGAACGCGGCCATAGACAAAGCGTAACTGTGTGCGTAAGAAGAGAAGGAAAAACGCTAGCGTGCACGAACTCGAAATCATATTACTGGTTTTACCACGGCGGTATACAGGGCCGTCGAGGTAAATCCAAAAAGACACCATGTAAATAAAACACGATTAAAATACTGTAACGGCCTTGCGTTACGTGCGGGATAGTCTTAGCCGGTGTGGTCCGGGTTTCGTGTGTGAAATGAAAACCAGTGGTATAGGTGATAATAATGTGGAACTATATTCTAATTTCGAAGCTATTTACAATTATTTACAGGCGACGTTACGCCGTAACGCGCGTGGTCGCGTTTTTGCTCTCGTCGGGAGCCGTTGTTGTCGTCTCGCGATCAGCTGCGAGCGTCGAGGCGCGCGAGCGTCAGGCGGGACGCGGTCGGAATTGTTTCCGGATACACTATTGTTCGTCGTTCGGAGTTCGTTGCCTCATCGGCTTTAATCTGTTTATTTATCCTGGTCTTTCCTTGCTGGTTTAAAGGCGCTCGTTGTCACCGTTATCTTACGCCCTGTATGCGTTCGCGATCGTAGGTGTTAGCGGCGTAGCGTGAGGAGGAAAAGGATGCCGACGTCGCGTATCCACTTCGGTCGACGGAGCGAGGTACAGATAGGAAACCGACGTCGCGTATCCACTTCGGTCGGTAGAGCGGTATCGGGGAAAGGATGTCGACGTCGCGTATCCACTTCGGTCGACAGAGCGGTGTATGGATAGGAAACCGACGTCGCGTATCCACTTCGGTCGGTAGAGCGGTATCGGAGAAAGGATGTCGACGTCGCGTATCCACTTTGGTCGACAGAGCGGTGTATGGATAGGAAACCGACGTCGCGTATCCACTTCGGTCGGTAGAGCGGTATCGGGGAAAGGATGTCGACGTCGCGTATCCACTTCGGTCGACAGAGCGGTGTATGGATAGGAAACCGACGTCGCGTATCCACTTCGGTCGGTAGAGCGGTATCGAGGAAAGGATGTCGACGTCGCGTATCCACTTTGGTCGACAGAGCGGTGTATGGATAGGAAACCGACGTCGCGTATCCACTTCGGTCGGTAGAGCGGTATCGAGGAAAGGATGTCGACGTCGCGTATCCACTTCGGTCGACAGAGCGGGGTATGGATAGGAAACCGACGTCGCGTATCCACTTCGGTCGGTGGAGCGGTATCGAGGAAAGGATTTCGACGTCGCGTCTCCACTGTGGTCGACAGAGCGGTGTATGGATAGGAAACCGACGTCGCGTATCCACTTCGGTCGGTAGAGCGGTATCGGAGAGAGGATGTTGACGTAGCGTATCCACTTCGGTCGACGGGATGCCTAGGATCTCTAGGAGTTTTGAGTTCTGGTCGGTCGTGCGCCTGAGAGGAGCCTTCCGATCAATCTCTCTATATCAATTTTGTAACGGCCTTTTATACTGAATTATAACAAACAGTGCGACTGTTTGTTGACCTTGCGGTTATCCCGCGCGCGGTTGTTCGGCGTTTCTTTGTTAGTTTTGTAAATATTCTTTTTGATTGTCGTGACGTTCTCCCGGATCGTCACAATACAGAGAAAATATCAATATATTCGTATGTAATGTGGTACAAAGTATCAAGGAATATAAAAGAATGAAATTATGCAATGTAGCCTCCATCAGCTTCACCGACCTTCTCGAGCCTAAATCTATACCGACTGTAGGCATACTTGACCTCCTCCTTGTCCATATGTGTCATCACCTCCATGATGGAGGACTTCAGAGCATCTTTGGTATTGTGATGCTTTGCATTGACCTTTGCCTCGACTAGGCCCCACACGTAACAGTCAAAGGGGTTGCAGCCAGGATTAGAGGGAGACCATAAGTCGGGGGACCAGTGGTAGGACAAATTGTTGTAAAACCAAGCCTGGATTTTCCTTGTCTTGTGAGCTGATGTCGAGTCCTACTGGAACACATATTCTCTTCCAACGGCTATCTCATCCATCCAGGACTTTATAACTATTTCTAGCACGTTGATGTAACCATCGCCGTTCACCTTCAGACCCTTCTCGAAGAAATGGAGCACTATGACGTCATCAAATCTCTTTCTGTGTATTACCGGTCAGCAGTAACCTTCTTCTTGTTGTCGGACTCTTTGAACTTCTTGGCTATGGCATAAACTTGTGTCTTTTTGTAGCCAAACCATGCGATTATTTTCGTAAGCGATTTGCCGGCGTGAAGCGTTTCAAGTATTACTGCCCTCCGCTCATATTCTCGGTTTATCAATTTGGTTGTTAATTGTTCGGTGATTATCTCTTGAATGACCTTGTCGTGGCATGCCACAAACGCGATATACATTCAAAATCGGCGCTGACATCGTCGCTATAAATAAACAAGTTAAATTTCCGGATTTATCTCGACGGCCCTGTACATAGCGTTTACATAAAATACACTACAAGACGTATCCGTGAAAACAGCTCTTATTTAGCACTGGAACAAAACCCTGGTAAAAAAGTTGATAGAAAACGATTGAGAACGATAGAATTTCTACCAATTTGTATTGTTTTCTATAAACTCTAACGTTCGCAAGCGTCAGCATTCGCGAGCATCAGATATAAATCCTATCGTATCTTATTTGGTTCTGTAAGAATCGGGTTTATTTGTATTATATAGGTCTATTTGTATTATATAGGAAACTGACGATAGAATTTCTATCACTATTTTTTGTATTCTATTGTATACAATACAATATTTCACATTTGTGAATTCACGAACCAAAATCCATGTTCAAAATGATAGAAAATGATAGAATGATAGAATTTTATTTTATCGTTCTCTATAAATTTTTTTTTACCAGGGAATCCCGCCAAATACTAAAATCTCCTAATACTATACAGCGTAAGTTCGTCACGAGAGAAAGGTTTACTCTCAATAACGCAAATCGACCAAATCTTTTTTATCCACTGAATAATTTTAACGATCCGAGACGTTTATTCTTTCGATACAAATTAACTCTAATCTAGTCACTCTCACACTTCATCCATCTCCTTTCACATCCTCGATAAATTTATGTTACTATAATTGTGAGAAATGACTCTTTGCAATTTGATTGGTATTTTAAGTTAACTTTCTCTAGAAGATATCTTAGCTTCTTTTCCCACTATCTACTTTGTTACAAGCATAATACAGTCATAGATTTGGTGAAGAACATTTCTATTATCACTTTTATCGATAAAAAAGTATTCAGAATGAGGACTATTGACTTTTAAAGAGATCGTCTTTATCTGATATTTACCGTGATAATACTGTTACAATAACAATACAATATAATAACAGTATAGTATAAATATAAATAAAAATAACAATACAATTGTTGTAAAAAAGACGATTTTTTTGTATTCATTGAAGAATTCTTAGCCAATAAAAGAGATACTCTATTATTGTAAAAAAGAAAAAAATGACATAAATTATGCTTATATATAAATTTGTTTATATAATTAATATATCACTAATTTTATTCGCAAATACATTAAATTTCGTCAAAACCATATTTTGACAGTATGGTTCAGAAAAAAGCGGAAACTTTATAAGAAATATATTTTAAAATGAAATGTACAATTTTTCAAATATACAAAATAAAGACAATCTACTAGATCATATAATAGAAAGAACATGTTTAAGGTAATAAAATTTTCTGGCATCATTAACTGTTTTAGTAATAAGGTCTTCTTGGGTTATTCTAAAAAGAGAAAAGAAATAATCGAGATAAACATTTGAATATCTCTGTCTGAACGTTATTACTAATTATTTTTCTAATAATTATGATACTTACTAATGGATTAGGCCTAAATCTATATGCGAGCATCATTCTTTTCCTATACGCGTCAAATTCATCATCGTCCCTGGATACACCATCTGGTCTTTCAGATCCTAAACCTGCACTATCCAGTCTATTTGTTGCTCTGAAATTATATTTACTAATTAAGGGCTTGAAAATGTTTGGAAAGGACTTAATATTAAAAATAATATAGTATATGGTCCGAATATATGTGTCCGAGCGCTTATGTGCAAGTAAAATTAGTTAAGTGTCTAGTGAGATGAGCTCCAATTTTCGTGCATACGCAGCAAAATGATAGGAATTCCAGTAACGTACCATAATCGTTAGTCTTGGCGGGATCCAGTTTTATATGCTAAGGATCCAGCTGGCAAATGGGAGAAGAGGTTAGATTAAGATAGGATAAGTAGGTAAGTATATTATATTTATCATGCAACAAATGTTGGTATCAGTTAAACGCCTAATAAAATATTTTTCTTTTCGTAAATAAATAAAATTTTTTATTTATAAAATTACTTCACATTTATCTCCCTTTTTTATTCTAATATATTACAAAAATTAATAAGTGTAATATATTACTTTATACCTCATTACAATCAAAACAATTATTTAAATGTATGTTTCAGATTTTCTTTATATTTTCTAAAAGTTTTTTGACAGAAGAATTTAACAGAATCCAGTAATGGTTCTTATTCTTTTCGTTATAGTTACTTTCTTGATGTCATAATGGTCACATGCGCGAAAATCAGAGACCACTCACATCACTGCTCATTAAACTAAATAGAAAAATCCTCTATCATTTTGTAAACTACTACAGTAATTAATGAGATATTAATAAAAAAAAATTGTTTAATTACACAATGTAGTGAAACTAGTTCTGTAAGACAGTCTGAACAAATACGTTTTGGATTTATTTCCTAACATCTTTGCAACAACAAATACTATGCGACCCAAAATCACCACTCGCTATTCTTAATGTTATTTCGCCTTTTATTATTATCCGATTTCTATCGTTACTAACGTACGATTAATATCGTTAAACAATCAACAAGCCTAAGATATGTTCTTTTAGACTGCCTATAGAACTCATCGTAACACATCGCAAACTTTTTTTTATTTATATTTCAATAAGTACTAGTTTACAAAAAGAGAATTTTTTTATTAAATTTAATAAAAATTCTATATACAAGCGCATACGGACATCTAAATTGCACAAATTGAATAAGACACTCTGGATATATAACAACTTACTTGTTAACTGGTTCAATACGGCCGCTACCTTCGCTACCCAAACCTTGTCCTTCACTCCATCCAAGCTTTTGTAACATTTGGAAACCTATAAGTAGAAAAATGTTATAAGATTTTATGATTTCTTAAAAAAATGGTAAGAGATATTTTCGATTTTAAGTCTTAAAGTAGAAACTAGTAATATAATTCCAAGACTGAAAACTTCCATTTCCTTGCCGCGATTACCTTGATTAATAATATCAAAAGCAAGAAAACACACAAAATTTTTATAAAATATGTTAAAATAAGATATATTGAGAAAATAAAATCAATCAAATTAATTATAATATAATTAATCAGATAGATATGTAAAATATTCCATGAAAATTTTCCTAGTAGTACAATAATTAACCCTTTGGGGACGGAGCCGCTCGACGGGCTATAAGGAAGATAAGACTTCATCGCTAATGGCCCCTAATGTCTTTGAATGAAAACGTGACTCTTTTACTATACCTATGCGTATCTTATCGCTCAGAACGACAGACGTCGCGAGCCTTGCAGCTACGAACTAATTTGGGCGGCTATATGCCGACACGCGTCCGGAACGGTAAAACGGCTTGGGCGGCTATATGCCGACACTCGTCTCCAAAGGGTTAATAAATAATAATATAAAATCTGTGTAACAGAATTATGAGAAAAGATAGGCTAAAAATGTAGGAGGTATATTACGTTAATGGTAAGTCTAATCAAAATGGGGAAAAAAGGTAAAAGAACGAAAAAGGAAAAGTAAGGAAAAATTTAATTTAGTAAAATTTTTAATAGGAAAGATGAGTAAAACCAAATTATTAGTAGGTTTCTTTATCTTTCATTTCTGTAAAAGTTATTGAGATGTTAATATATTTTCAAGAATTCTCTGTTTTTTAGAACACAATTTTACAGTATTAGCCATCACAGATGTTTGGTCAAATAATATTTTGTATTCAGTCTCTACTTAATATTGATTGTGTTGTGCGTTTCAATTAGACTGCAGTTTAATATCCTCTTCTTGATGTATTTATCACCTTCTCAACTTCACTATTGTAGACTTTACAAAAAAGGGATTTTGTAAAAAAAATTCCTAGTATCCTTATTGGCTTATCTATAGAATTATTAAGAAATTTACTTTTGTTGGAGGTTTCTATTACAGTATTGTAATTGATGATTTTCATGTTACGTTTATTCAATATTTTGCATATTTTGCTCGTGATTTTTTATATCTATGCAAAGAAAGTTAATGTTTTTGTTTTTCGTTCGTTTCTATAATTTAGCTTGTATGTTATATTGTATGTTTCTGCTTTGATGTTTTCTTTAATACTTCGTTTATGTGTCATAACGTATAACTGTTTATTTTACGTATTACTGTCATAGTTTATTTTTCACAATTCTTTAACACTTTCGGAAATGGGGACACAAATTATTGTCCCTGTGTATTTAACACTTGCAGATCCTCAAAATGTTAAGTTAATTTTGTATGATTTTTTCAGAATTTTTTATAAACTTTTTCAAGGAAATGCAGTAAACTAAGAAGTTGATTAAAAAATTCTGAAAAAATTCTCAGAGCTCTATGAGAAGAAAATAAACAATTTTTATCTCTTGCTATTTTTTGGTAAAGTTGATAGAATTCGAGTAAAAAATAATTTAAACCAATAATTTTGTAAATATTTTGTAAATATCTTAGAAAATAGAGGTCGTATAAAAAATGTTCTCTAACAAAAGTTGTTTATTTTTTAGTAAAATAAAATTCCGTAATAAAAAATATATTTCTATTTAAAAAAACAAAGTTAACCTCAACCTAACTTTGGCGGCGCTACGCAAGGTCAAACCAGTGGTACCTTCTTATGTCCTCCATCGAACCATATAACTTTTGTCTGAAACATTTCTCTATATCTTCCATATTTTTCGAGATTTTTACCTAGGGCATTCAACTCTGTATATAAGGTATCCCGCATAAGACGTCCAAGAAGAAAAATATAAGTAGAACAGATAAAAATGAACAAATATTGTAGAGATCATTTTTCAAACAACCACATAAAATTTCCAGATATTAATTACAATAGTTAGGAAAATCAGAGCGTGCGACGCGGCAGGCGGGACAGCAGCTCGCCGCGGCCGGCGAAGAAAATTGCTCGCGATCCTATCCAATATACAGGGTGAGTCATTTTAGTGTATGGATCCGAATATCTTCCAAATTATGGTATCTACAAAAAAATGGTTTAGATAAAAGTTGACCAGGACAGAGGGGGTCATTCAATTGTACCATTGGTTTTGACCTTGAGGTCAATTTTGAAGGTTACTTCAAGGTCACGATGGTTTTTTCTAATGGGACACCCTATTTTTGACTGCGGATTTCGAAAGAGCGGAAAATTTTACATCAAACTTGTCTTATGAAAAAATTGTTTTTGCGACCTTGGAAAGGTCAAAAATGAAGGTGAAATGTCTGAAAAACGATCTGGTGTACTTTTTCTGAAATGACGTGGTTTTCTGGGTAACACAAATGTGCATAATGCTTAAACAAAGTCAATGAATTGTAAAAGTGTAAATCACTTTAACTAGCTTGACTAAAACTAATATAATATCAACAATCTCATTAGGACTATAATCAGCCATTCTGGAAAGGTAACTTGTGAATGTAATTACCTACATACCCTGTATGTATGTTTGGAATTTTTAAATTTAAGCAACTTTAAATAGTAAATTTTTCAATTATGCAGAAGTGAGTAAGAAAGAAAAGGAATAAAACTCTATTATTATAACAATAATTATAAATCTTAAATCAAACGTAATTGTTTAGTTTTTTTCAATCGTTGATTATTAGCATTAGGTATCGGATACCTTACGTCCGCTTCTCCCGTAGTAGAAATGGATTTCCATTTATCCTTGATATGACCTTGATATGACCTTCAAAAGGTCAGGTCGAAAAACTAAAAAATCCCTATGCTCATGTAAAAAGTGCCATTGTTTAAGAGCCCATTGTCAAGAAACAGGTTCTGCGGTCAAAAATAGGGTTTACTGATCAAAAAATGCGTTATGAGCCTCAAACAACCTTGAAAATTGACCTCAAGGTCAAGCTAGTTAAAGTGATTTACACTTTTACAATTCATTGACTTTGTTTAAGCATTATGCACATTTGTGTTACCCAGAAAACCACGTCATTTCAGAAAAAGTACACCAGATCGTTTTTCAGACATTTCACCTTCATTTTTGACCTTTCCAATTTCGTAAAAACAATTTTTCCATAAGACAAGTTTGATGTAAAATTTTCCGCTCTTTCGAAATCCGCAGTCAAAAATAGGGTGTCCCATTAGAAAAAACCATCGTGACCTTGAAGTAACCTTCAAAATTGACCTCAAGGTCAAAACCAATGGTACAATTGAATGACCCCCTCTGTCCTGGTCAACTTTTATCTAAACCATTTTTTTGTAGATACCGTAATTTGGAAGATATTCGGATCCATAGACTAAAATGACTCACCCTGTAGATCTAATGTAGCGGTCGAAAATTTTGTAAATATTTCAAAACAGCCATATTGGATCCATCATTTAAAATTTTTAAAAGCTGATCAGTGGATTCGCAATCACCGATCCAAAGAAACCTTTACATATCATTTTCCATGAGAATAGAAATTTTTTAATTCTTCACTCCGCCGTATTGTATCCGTCATTTTGAGTTTTAAAAAACTGACAGCGGTTGCGTAATCAACGATACAAAAATCCTCGAAATATCAACCTTCACATACATACGAATAATTTTTTATTTTTACACGAATTTTTCTTGAAGAAATACCTATAATTTGATTAATCATAATTTGATAATTAATTACAAATTAACTATACTTAATTATTAATCCGCTGTTAGATTTACAAAATTTAAAATGGCAAATACAATATGGCGGATTGAAGAATTGAAAAATTTTATATTTTTATGAAAATTAATATATAAAAGTTTCTTTGGATCAGTAATTGCAACTCCACTGTCAGATTTTCAAAATTGAAAATAATGGATCCAATATGGCGGTTTTGAAATATTTACAAAATTAGCTCAAAATTTGATCCATATTGGATCTACCATTTTGAATTTTTTAAATCTCACAGCAAACTCTCAATGATCCTAAAAACTCGTATATATCAATTCTCATGAAAATAAAAAATGTTTTAAAATTTCGGTCCGCCATATTGGATCCGTCATCTTTTGTTTTAAAATTTTTATATCGGATTCGTAATCAGCGACTCTAAAAACCCTATACACTAATTTTAAGGAAATTTAAAATTTCCAATATTTTGATATGCCATTTTGAATCTTAAATATCTAACTTCAAATTCGTAATCACCAACCCAAGAACCATTGATAAACTTATTCTCTGAAAAAATAAATGACTTTAGAATGTATTACCAAACCTTACAGATTTTCAAAATTGTGTTTCATTACCGCCATCCGCCATATTAGGCGCACCATGTCGATTTTTCAAAAAGGCCAGATAGCAAATCAAAATAGACATCTTTATTTACAATTTTAGCTATGAAATAACATCAATCTATATGATTTTAGGTAAAAGATGGCCCGTTTGACAAAGAATGCCTCATATACAGGGTCCCATTTTAAATTACGCACCTGAATATCTCGTCAGGAGAGCCACCAATCCGAAAATAACCCTCACAAAAAGTTGTTGGGTTCGGAGGGGGACATTGGATGGTGATTTTCAATTTCACCTTGACCTTGACCTTCAAGGTTATTTGAAGATCAAATCGAATTTTTAAATAAAAACTCCTATTTTTTACCCCGGATTCGAAAAGAGCGCAAAATTTTACGTTTAGATGGGTACTTGAGACTCTTCTTTTGAATGACCTTCAGAGGTTATTTCAAGGACAAAATATTTGAAATTACACACCTGAATACATATCTTGTCGGGGAGCCACCAATCCAATAACCCAACAAAAGTTGTTGGGTTCGGAGGGTCTGTCATTTGGGTGATGATCTCTGCCCTGGAAGCGCTCACGATACAATCGTGCTGCTGGTCGGTAATTACCACGATACTCGCCAAGGATCATGAGAATGTCAACAATTTCATTTCGTGTGTAAACTGGCATATTTAGTAGAAAAAAATGAACGTTTTATTCAATAAGAAAAAAAGCGCAGCCCGTATTAACATAGTAGCACTTGAAGTTTTACAATTTGAGATATGTATCCCATTACAACAATTTATCATGAAATACACGCTGATAGTACCAAACATCGACAAAGAAAACAATTTTAACTCAACCGCACAGCACAAAGAACCACAGTTTTATAATGAGAACAGACTCCGGCACGTTCTTCACAATTACATTAATTTCTTTTGTGCTAATAACGTTTATAAAAAAAATTCAAGATATGAGAACTTGTGTATCAAACTCACAGTGATGAACCCATTTTTACAAAACTTAAACGTCTATGTAAATTCAAATTTTTGTTGAAACATAATCAAAGTGAGCCCTGGACATCGATGTATGTATTATTGGGAGTACAAATAAGTCTCCGCCGTTTTTTATAAAAAATTGGGCATTTATTGTGAAAGAACGATACCTTATGTTTTATTCAAAGAACGGTACCTTATGTTTTATTCAAAGTATTGTCCATCGCTAGCCACTACTTTTTCCCATCTTTCTGGCAGCATATGGATACCGCGTCGGAAGAACGTTTCATCTTTTGAGGCTATCCACAAATCGACCCAATTTTTGGTATCTTCATATGATGTGAAGTGTTGCTCAGACAGGCCGTGCGTCATCGATCGAAACAAGTGATAGTCTGAGGGAGCAATGTCTGGTGAGTACGACGGGTGGGGTAAAACTTCCCAATTGAGTGTTTCCAAGTAGGTTTTGACCGGCGTCGCAACATGTGAACGAGCATTATCATGCAGGAGAATAATTTTGTCGTGTCTGGAGTAGTAGTGGGCGCGTTTTTCCTTGAGTGCTCGGCTCAATCTCATCAATTGTGTTCCCCTGTAATGGTTTCGTTCGGTTTGAGCAACTCATAATACACAACACCAAGCTGATCCCACCAAATACACAACATGAGTTTTTTTCCATGAATATTCGGCTTGGCTATCGATGTTGAAGCATGGCCACGTGGTCCCCATGATTTCCTCTTTTTTGGGTTATCGTAGTGGATCCATTTTTCATCACCAGTAACTATACGATGCAAAAAAACCCTTTCGTTTATGCCTGGCAAGCAGTATTTCACATGTGCAAAATCGGCGTTCAACGTTTCTCGGCTTCAGTTCATATGGAACCCAATTTCCTTGCTTTTGAATCATTCCCAACGATTTTAAACGATGTGAAATTGCTTGTTGAGTCACTCCTAATGTAAGTGCAAGTTCTTCTTGCGTTTGGCACGAATCTTCCTCTAATAATGCTTCCAATTCCGCGTCTTCGTACACTTTCGGTCTTCCGCTACGTTCTTTGTCTTCGACGTCAAACTCACCGTTCTTAAACCACCGTTTTGAAACCACTCACAACAACTTCTCTCACTTAAAGCAGCCTCACCATATGCTTCTATCGATGCGCCTCAGCTGCAGATTTCTTCAAATTAAAGAAGTAAATCAAAAGTTGACGCAAATGACGCTTACTCGGCTCAAAACTCGACATTTTCGCACGAAAAAAATTATGTGATGCTGATACAAAATCGCTAATATTTCAAGGTTATGGTGTTGCCAAATGTCCAACCTTACGATATGACGTTTTACATCTGACAATTTCAACCATAACTTACTGGTGGGGCCATCTTTTGTCAAACGGCGGAGACTTATTTGTACTTCCAATATGTCGATGACCGAACGCAGGCTCTAGTGTGAATAAGAATTTTTATTTTATACGAATGACTACTAATTCAAATATTTTAAAAAACAAACCACGATCAATTTTGGTTTTCAGATCATGCTAGACTTGTAAGCGGTTCGACCTTGAAATGATCTTTAAAGGTCATTTCGACTCTTAACATAACTTTAAAGTTTCTATTTAAAAAATTCGATTTGACCTTCAAATGACCTTGAAGGTCAAGGTGAAATTGAAGGTCACCATCCGATGTCCCGCTCCGAACCCAACAACTTTTGTAAGGGTTATTTAAATTGGTGGCTCCCCGACAAGATATGTATTCAGGTGCGTAATTTCAAATATTTTGCCCTTGAAATAACCTCTGAATGTAATTCCAAAGAAGACCCTCAAATACCCATCTAAACGTAAAATTTTGCGCTCTTTCCGAATGCGGGGTAAAAAATAGGGGTTTCTATTTAAAAATTCGATTTGACCTTCAAATGACCTTGAAGGTCAAGGTCAAGGTGAAATTGAAAATCACCATCCGATGTCCCCCTCCAAACCTAACAACTTTTGTGAGGGTTATTTTCGGATTGGTGACTCCCCTGACGAGATATTCAAGTGCGTAATTTAAAATGGGACACCCTGTATAGGTCATTTTTCAAACAACCACGTAAAATTTCGAGATATTAAGGCTCCTGGCCCCAGAGCCGAGAACTCCGAATCGACCGCGGAGCCATAATTAGCAGTGGTGAGAATCAGAACCTTGTCCAGTGTACCGATTGCGATCGGGTTCTGTTCTGTGCTACGACTGGTATGAGTTAGACAAAGACGGACAGCGAATCTCTATTTGTCCTTATCTCACTACCGGCGAGCTGACAATTGCAGCGGTGAGCGCACAGCAGTGATAAAAACTTTGGTCCACGAGTAGCATTAGTACGGGAGGAGATACATACACACTCACGCGACCGTGTCCGTGAAGTTCATGGACACGATCGCGTAAATGGTGCGTGTTCTCTCCCGTACTGATGCATGCTGCTCGCTTATCAAAGTTTCTATCACTGTACAGAAGTAAAAAGCGCGACCGTCGGCCTTATCCGGATTTTCAGAGTCGATTGGTTTTCCGAATAAAAATATAAAACTTCAGAACAATAATAAAAAATCTGATGACAGTTCTTTAATATAATGTCTATCACGCGTGTAATTTGCAACAAGTCCGATAAAAATTTATGCAGGCAATAAAATGTCAACATCTTTTCCGCAAAAAGTTTTTTTCTTCGTCCAAAGATGTTACATTCGGTACAGTCACACGTACGCACGCAAGTAAAATGACTATGTATGATATTGAAATATTATTTGCATAATATAAGAACATATTATAAATATAGGTGTCACTCATCAAAATCGTCAAAAGTCATTGAAAATAAAAATGTCTGTTCGAACGATCAGGTAAAGCATCCAACAACACGGCGTTGTTATATTAAGTTAGCGACGAACGCCACACTGACAATTCTTGCGTACCATTTACAAATAAAAAGATATTTATAACAAACAGCACTTGAAATCGCTGAAGTACACTCGTAAAAAGTTCCGAGTTCTCACTTTTTCCGTAGGCAAACAATGCAAAACCGTAAAATGAGCCGTGAAATAAGGTCTATATAAGATCACGCAAGAAAGTGCGTGAGTTCAACAAAGAAGGATAATCTCTCCTTGTCTCATTAAAGGGAAGCTGACAGAGGCGAGTCAGCGACAAACGTCACACTGACAATTCTTGCATGCCATTTATAAATAAAAAAATATTTATAACAAACAGCACTTGAAATCGCTTAAGTGTACTTGTGAAAAGTTCCGAGTTCTCAGTTTTCCGTGGTCAAACTATGCAAAGCATAGTAAAATGAGCCGTGCAATGAGACCTATTCACGCAAGAAAACGCGTGAGTTATACAAAGACAGATAATCTCTTCTTGTCTCACCACAGGCGCTTTTTTTGCGAGAGTAGACTTCATTTCACGGCTTATTTCACAGTTTTGTATAGTCTGTTCTGGGGAAAAGTGAAATCTCGGAAGTTTTTACAAGTGCACTTAAACGATTTCAAGTGCTATTTGTTATATGTAAATATCTTTTTATTTATAAATGGCATGCAAGAATTGTCAGTGTGGCGTTCGCCGCTTACTCACGCTTGTCAGATTACCTGTGGTGAGACAAGGAGAGATTATCTGTTTTTGTGTGACTCACGCGCTTACTCGTGTGAATAGGCCTCATTTCACGGCTCATTTTACGGCTTTGCGTAGTTTGCTCACGCAAAAAGTGAGAATTCGGAACTTTTATCGAGTGCACTTAAGCGATTTCAAGTGCTGCTTGCAATAAATATCTTTTTACTTATAAATGGCACGCAAGAATTGTCAGTGTGGCGTTCGCCGCTTACTCGCGCTTTTCAGCTTGCTTGTGATGAGACAAGGAAAGATTATCCGTCTTTGTCTTACTCACGCACTTTCTAGCCTGAACAGACCTCATTTCATGGCTTATTTTCTGGCTCTGCATAGTCTGTCCAAGGAAAATATGAGAACTCGGAACTTTTTAGAAGTGTATTAAAGCGATTTCAAGTGCTGTTTGTTATAAATTTCTTTTTATTTATAAATGGCATGCAAGAATTGTCAATGTGTCGTTTGTCGCTAACTCGTGCCTGTCAGTTTGTCTGTGGTAAGGCAAGGAAAGATTGTCCGTCTTTGTTTAACTCACGCCACACGCGACATATAGTACAGAAAGAAACCTATTACCGACATATGACGTGCAGCGCCTTCGTACGGCAAAACAATGAACTCAATGGAATGAGAAAATGACATGTACTGCAACATAATACTGCTGTTGACAGCCAAATTTTTTCTTGCGAAATGTGGTTATATTATTTGCTCTAGTGGACTTTTGTGACATTACACATATTGTGCGAACCTGTAAAATATTCCGAGTTCTCGGCTTTTCATGAAATACAATATGTGGAAGCATAAGTTATACTTGTTTGATCAGCTGTTAGACCACAAGTTTTCTCGCGTAGACAGGCCTCATTTCACTGCTTATTTTATGACTTTGTATGGATTACCCAAAGAAAAAGTGAGAACTCGGAACTTTTTACAAGTATGTTGAAGTGATTTCAAGTGATGTTTATCAAGAATATCTTTTTATTTAGATATGGCAGGCAAGAATTCTTGATGTCTTTTTTCGCTTCTGACGTCATAAAACCAATATGGCTGCGGTGAGGGGCCAAGAGCCTTAATTAAAATAGTTGGGCATATCAGAGCACGGCGACATACGGCTCGCCGCGGCCGGCGAAAAAAATGGACGATTGCTCGCGAGCCTATCTTATAGGTCAGAGAAGTGGGCCGTTTGGTATACGAAAATGGGTAGCTCCGTGTGTGCGTCTATATACGTGTGCGCTCGTCCATTTTCTTCCGCCGACCGCGGTGAGCTGTATGTCCCGCCTGCAGCATCGCGCGTTCTAATTTGTCCATCTATTTTATTTAATAACTCGAAATTTTACGTGATTGTTTGAGAAATGACCTATATAATATTTGTTTACTTTTATCTGTTCTACCTATATTTTTCTTCTTGGACGCCTTATGCGAGACACACTATATACGTATTAATATGTACATATAGGTAATTTTTTCTTATTTATTTTCAATTTCAAAGTCACTATCTGCCGCGCAGCGTGGCTCGCAATGCTCATATATCGAGTTGCAGCGGCCACTTTAATGTTATAGTGAAAAATATTGTACATTCCGAGGATTTCGGCACATCTTTTTTCGCGTTACACCCCCTCCCCTGCCCTTTCCTTTCCCTTTTCAATTTGCTCTTTTCTCTTTTACTTCCTTTTCCTCTAGTGTTCTCTTTTTTCCTCGCCCCCCCTACCCTCCTCTATTCCGTCGTCTTATTCCGTCAAACGTGATTACATTATTAACTATTGGTTATGCACAAAATAGAAAATAGATAACTTTAAATGGGAGCGGTGCACTTGGACACGGTGCATTTGGACACAGCCAATCACAGCACCGTGTGATTAGAGACATTTGTAGGGTCCCTTGGAACAGCGACTTGTGATTGAACTGTGTCCAATTGCCCCGTGTCCAACTGATATACACCCACTTTAAATATCCGACAAATACGTTTTCCAGAGTCAAATTTAATGTCTGTGTCTTATCACCATGCGAATGCGGAGCCCAGCGACTTTCCAACTTCTTGATGTATTGCGCACTTTGTAATACCATTCGCTGCCCAGCTTTGCGTCTTAGTCCCGTAAGAACGGATGTGTATAATCCGTCTCTCACCAGACACCGAAAACGACAGAACGCTAACCGCGTCTAGGCTAGTCAGCGTTCCTACCGAAAAAATGCTGACCAGCACCTTGTGAAAAGCACGGAGAACAACCGGTGAGCGCGAATTCCTAATCCGCGACAAGCAGTCTTTGCGCGGAACCCTTCGGAGACGATCGCAATTACTCATTCAAAAATTTCTAAGTCATCATCCAGAATTCGCGAGAGACGGTCGTTTATCGAAATCTTCCTAAGTCTTAGTGTGGAACCTATCAGAGACGGTCATTCATCAAAAATCTTTCCAAGTTTTCCTTTCTCGGGTATCATTAAAGACGGCCGGTCGTATCCTATCTCACTGCATAAATTTTCTTTTCTCGCGCCAAGTCGTCGAAAAATTTCTAACTTAATTACTAATGGTCCTACTCATACTCGGTTGCGAGTGAAATCCTGAAAATAGCGTTTGTCAGTGCTGTGCGTGTAAATATCCGAAAGATATCTAGTGCAACTTCTTAAGTGCCACCGAAGCTCAAACTACTACCAATCTTACAGCCACGCCAATTAAGAGGTTGCTCAGGGCCCTCTCCCGGTTCTCTAAATGTGCTGGATAAAACAACTTACTATAATTCGCCAGTCTCCGTCAATGTAAGTAGTTGCCTCATTTTATCGCAATCCGAAACAAATGATCTAACGTGCGCCGTCAACTGATAACACACATGAACAAGACAAGTCGCTATCTCGTGGATATCCAGGTTGTGTACCGCGAATTCCAATAAATTCTATCTTCAGTTATTTCTAACTATCCGAGTTATTAGTTTGCTCATCTTCCCCGTGACGGGCTCTAGCTCTTACGGAAACGTAGCTCGACCACGAAAACAACTCAGCACTGCGGAGCCGCTTCCGTCGTGCGTGTCGCGGAATTTCGCGGGGACGTGACATAAATTTTCTGGTGACAGCGCGGTGAGATCGAGCATCGCACATCGGGACTTTCATCGGAATAGTTTAAAAAACCGCGATTTTCGAATACCTCGAAAATCGATGACTTTCACCTCGCTAAAATTGAGACCGATTTTCTTAGCCGCCTCGATCGCCTTACCCAGAATTGCCTTACCTTGCGTGCTACTGCTATTTCTCAATTACCCATTAGAAACATGGAGCACCCTAAATCATCGTAAGTTCCTCACTCCGACGATTCTCATACTTCCGAAGATTCGAGTCCGTCATACGATCCTACCATCATGCCTCCAACTTACCTCGCTTACTCGAATCTACTCCAACCGCTCCTCCCGCATCTGCATACGCATCTTTGCCGTTCGCGGATTTAAACATTCTCCGCAAAATGCTGGAGAAGCCCAGTGGGCAAAACGGATCTCTACCATAGACGAGTTTATTTTAAATTTGACGACTCGTAATTTGCCAGAAGGCTCTCTTCCTACATCTACTCCTCTTTCCCAAAGCCTCCGGCAGGACCTTACGTTCACTCTTCCCGCGGGAACATATCCTTCACAGTCACCGCCCTCTGTATCATACGCTTCTGCCGCCGCTTTCGCACCCTCATTTTTTTCTTTCTGACTCCACCATACGCGAGACACTCAAACTGGTCCCGAAATTCGACGGACACAATATTCCTATGTTACAATTCGCGCGCGCTTGTAAACAAATAAAAGAGCTCCTTCCCTTTACCAATGAAGCATATTTCGTCCGAGTACTTCGTAATAAGTTAACCGGACGATCTTGCCGTAGAAGATAAGACGCACGAAACTGTAGATGAATTTATAAATCGCCTCAAACGCGTTCTGCTCGAAAATCGCCGTTTTTTAAACTATTCCGATGAAAGTCCTCATGTGCGATGCTCGATCTCACCGCGCTGTCACCAGAAAATTTATGTCACATCCCCGCGAAATTCCGCGACACGCACGACGGGAGCGGCTCCGCCGTGCTGAGTTGTTTTCGTGGTCGAGCTACGTTTCCGTAAGAGCTAGAGCCCGTCACGGGGAAGATGAGCAAACTAATAACTCGGATAGTTAGAAATAACTGAAGATAGAATTTATTGGAGTTCGCGGTACACAACCTGGATATCCACGAGATAGCGACTTGTCTTGTTCACGTGTGTTATCAGTTGACGGCGCACGTTAGATCATTCGTTTCGGATTGCGATAAAATGAGACAACGACTTACATTGACGGAGACTGGCAAATTATAGTAAGTTGTTTTATCCAGCACCTTTAGAGAACCGGAAGAGGGCCCTGACCAATTGGCGTGGCTGTAAGATTGGTAGTAGTTTGAGCTTCGGTGGCACTTAAGAAGTTGCACTAGATATCCTTCGGATATTTACACGCATGGCACTGACAATCGCTATTTTCGGTCATGCTTGAAATCCAAATTATTATCGCGGATAACTTAGCGTAAATTTCATGAAGGACAACGAGCATATCATGGATTATATCGACCGCGTTAAAGATTTGCGTAGCGCCGTCATTGAAGCCGACCAAGAGATTTACGCGCTCTCACTCATAGCCAGATTTCGTGTATAGATGCATTTACATTAGACTCTTTTTATGACGGCCTTCCGCCAAAACTTCGCACTGAACTCCGCAACGATGATTATCAAAATTTAGAAGACGCTTATGATAAAGCTATTTTTGCTGCAAAACGTCTGGAACGCGATCGTGCCCGTCATCGTGGTGCGAAGTCAGTTATCCGTGCTCCCCACACCTCTGCCGCTGCGCCGTAAAGACCAAGTAACACGCGTATAAGATAGAGACACCGGTCTCTATCTAGCGCGCGCCGCCGCCGCTTTTCCTCCTCGTACGACAAACGCCTTTCCAATCAAAATCTGCGCGTACTGTAAAAGAATGGGCCACCTCATCTCCGAATGTTGGAAGAGGCAGTTTTCCAACGGTCAAAAAGAGCAATTTTCCCACCCGGGAAACGTCCAAGAAACCTCGGCCTAAAAAGAGAGCCGAGGCCTGCCGATAGTTCATTCACTGTATCCTCTCGAGAGCAGCCCTCGACCATTCACGTCCTTCGCTCCACAACCGGAAACATCCCAACCATAGAGCTGCTCTCCTCTTCTCTTATCGGGCAATTATGTTAGACACTGGCGCGCAACCTAACATTTTAAAAATCGTCTCTCTCAAATATAACATTTTCGTGAACTCGTGTCATATCATTCAATTAACCGGAATCACGGAAAACGTTGTCAACACATTCGGGACCGCTAAAATTTATCTCCTTCATGTTCCCGAAATCTACCGTATCGTTCCCGACGATTCCCTTATTATACAACAGGAAATATTCGGTTGATCATTTTCCTCCGAGCATAATGCTCAAATCGATTACAGAGCAAACGCTATGTCATAGCAAAACCAGCGTTTCCCTTTTAAACTCGTGAGAGCATCATTGTCTCCGCACGAACGAACGCCGGATGTGTTATTCGTGTTTCAAAGCCTGAAATCAAAATCGATTACGTACCGCGTCTTTACACCATCGACGGTGTATAAATCGATGACTCGGTAGTCACCTGCATCAACGGCAAAGGTTATTTGCGCGCAATCAATACCACCGAGGAAAACATTGAATTAATAATACCTACGGTGCGTCTTCGCGAAATCGCGCAAATATCATGTTACCACCAAGAATCGCACATGCACACAACGAAACCAGAATCCGCATCGCGCGACGTATCTGCTTCCTTTGAAACTATCGAATCATCCACTGTATCTTCTAAAGCAAAAATTTCTACCAAATCCCTTGAAATTACTAATCCTCCTAAATTGCAAACGGTTAAACCGTCTCTTGAACTCGCAAGCGATGATTGAAGTCGCAGAGTCATTCAATTCTACTTTTGCTTTAAGTAGCGATTTCCAAGAATCGAGCTCATCGTCCACTGCATCTTTAAACGTTGTCACAACACTACAGGTTCCTGATTATAATTCGCCGAAGGCGAAATCTATTATTTCCCTAAACAATGACTCGATTTCAAATCACGCTGACACTCAGTTTTCTACTCTGCATGTCCCTCGCACCGAAATTCTATCTCGTGCAGCGCGCAATGATTAGCCTCATAATAATCTCAAGGAGAGTCTTATAACTTTAAGGTCATCATCCACTGAATCTTCTAATTTCTCCTCTGTGCATTCTAATTCCAAACCCATACTTAATATTAATCCACAGAAAGTTCTTACTATTTCTACAAATGATAATCTCGATCTCAAATTCCTAAACTCTCCTATACCTCAAAGTTTATGCTCGAAAGCTTCCGAAATTGCAAATTCTACGTCATCCAATTCATCAAACCAATTCATCAAACTCCTCTGACTGGATCATTTAAATTTGGAGGAGCGCAATAACATAAAAGTATTAATTAGTAATCACAGTGATCAATTCCATCTACCTGGCAAACCGCTGGGACAAACTTCTCTAACTTCTCATAAAATTTTCACCTCCGATGAGATCCCGGTTCACACAAAACAATACTGAGTCCCTCCTATCCATAAGGAAGAAATTTCCAAACAAATTGGCAATCTCTTGAAAAACGATATTATTAATACGTCTAATTCTCCTCCCAATTCTCTTATTTTGATCGAGCCGAAAAAACCTGACTCCAACGGAAACAAGCGCTGGCGAATGGTTATCGATTATCGGCACTTAAATGAAAAAATGATTGACGACCAAACATTTGCGACATACTCGACCAGCTTGGTGGTGCTAAATATTTTTCGGTTCTTAATTTGGCAAGCGGATTCCACCAAATTCCCATGAATCCGGACAGCGCTCACAAAACCGCATTTTCTATTCCCCACGGTCATTATCAATTGGACAGAATGCCATTTGGTCTCAAAAACGCTCCCGCAACTTTCCAGCGTCTCATGGATCAAACATTATCCAGATTATAATTTTACGTAACTAACTTATCTACTAATTTGCAAGTTCAAAAACGTCTTCTCCTTAACCGCTCACCCTTTTCCTTCTGTCTCTCGCTCTCGCTATTTCCCCCCTCCCTCTCTCTCTCTTTCTGTCTCTCCCTCCCTCCCCCTCACTCTTCCGCTATCTTTCCCCTTCCTTCTCTCCCTCTCTCCCCTTAACCCTCCCTTTCCCTCATCCCATTCATTCAATCACCCTTCCTCCTCCCCTTCCCCCTCTTTCTTCTCTTGTCCCTCATTCTCTCCATATCCTTTATCCACTCCTCCCCCTCTCCCTCCTCACTCAAAATTTTCTCCACCATCTTCTGCCAACTCCCCACCTCTCCATTACCTCCTCTCAAACATCTTTCCAAAACATGCTCCCACGTCTCTTCCTCTCCTCTACATATTCTACACCTCCACTTCCCAGTACCTTCCCTCTTTCAACTCATTCTCCAATCTAAATCTAATTACTCTCCTCCATTTCTCCTCTGACTATCCTTTTTCCAAATACTTCGGTATCCCTTCCCGCTTCATCCACCTATACCACCTATTTACTCCAGATATACTTATCCTTTCTCACCTCTCTTCCTTCTGTTTTTCCCTCTCGCTTTGTAATATCTCCTCATATCTTATTCTCTCCCCCTCATCCACCTTCCACCCTCTCATACAATCCTCTCTCTCCTTTTCCCACCTTCCTACTACTTTACTCCTATTTCATCTACCTTTCATCTATTTCCAGCATTTCTTTGCTATCTCTCCCCATCTTTCTTCTTCTAATCTCTCCTCAAATTTCCACGCACTTTTCCCCGTCTTTCTAACTTCTCTCTCTCTAATTCCTCCCTTACCATACATCTTGGCGTTCTCCAGTCCAAACCCATAGTTCATCTCAAAAACCTATCCTGCAATCTTTCCAATTCCTTTCTCTCCTTTCATCCCCAAACTTCTACTCCATACCCCATTACCGTCCAAACAAATGTATCAAATAACCACAATCATTTTTTTCAGTCCTTCCCCCATACTCTCTTTCCTATTCCCCACACCTCCCTCGTTACCAACGCCACCTTCTTCCTTCTTTCCCTTATGTGCGCTTCCTGAATTCCATTTCCTTGTACTGTATATCAAAATATTTGTACTCCTTTACCTCCTCCAAACTTTTATCTTTCTATCTAAACTCAATTTTTTTCTCCTCCCCCCACCCTTCCTGAACCTCATTATTTTAGTCTTCTCGACGTTTACCTCCAATTCTTTCCTTTCCGCCCTTGCTAAAATTGATTTCACACTCTCTCTCTCCTCCGCTAACAATACCACATCATCCGCATATGCTAAGGTATAACTTTCCTTTCTCCCAACTTTATTCCTCCCCATCTTCCCCTTGCCATCTCCTCTTTCAATTCCGACATCAGGATATTAAATAATATCGGACTCAGAGAACACCTCTGCCTTAGTCCCCTCGCCGTCCAAAACTCCTCGCTCACACTCTCTCCCACTCTCACTTTGCTTTTCGTTTCACTTAATATCTCTTCTACTCTAACTACTAACCCCTCCCTTATACCCCTTTCCCTCATCATACCTATCAATTTTCCCTTGTACCGAATCAAACGCTGCCCTGAAATCTATAAACACCGTTACTACCCCCCTTCCCCCTTCTCATTACCTGTCTATTTATCATATAGTTCAGTGCAAAAATATGATTCATCGTTCCTACCCCTCTCCTAAATTTCGCTTGACTTCCCGACAGCAGTCCCTTCCCTTCCACTTCCTCTCTTAATCTTTCCGTCAACACCGCTGCATAAATCTTATATAGCGATGGCATCAACGTTACTCCCCTATAATCCGCTATCTTATCCCACTTTCCCATCTTTAATATTGAGACCACTATACCCTCTTGCCATTCCTCCTTGCCATTCTTCCCTTCCCCATATCCTCCTACATACCTTCCATGCCTATTTCTCCATTTTCTCTCCTTCATCTTTCCACCTTATTCGAAATTTCATCCCTCCCCATTGCCTTCCCTCCTCTCAGATCTCATTACTTTTCTTACTTCCTCTTTCCAACCCAACCTCTCCTCTCCCTCCTTTTTCCTCTCCCCACTCCCCTTCATCACCCTCTCCTCTACTCCCGCTATCAACCTCATAAAATATTCTCTCCACTCTTCCATTTTTATGTCCTCATTTAGCTTTCCTCTTCTTTTCCTTTCCTTATTCACCAATTCCTATACCCTCCCTTCTGTTCTCGCCTCGCCCGCCTCCCTTTCTATGATCTCTCTCTCTCTTCATTTTTCTTCTTCTCACATAATTCCTTATACTTCCTCTTTCTCTTTCTATATTCCTTCCTGCTCCCCTCCCCTTTTCTCCATTTCCTTAATTCAGTCCTTACTCTCTTTCTCTTCACTGCATTCCTCATCCCACTATCCTCTCCTTTTCCACTTTATCTCTTCCATCCCTCTTCACTTTCCTCCAGCACTCTCTTTATCCTTCCTTTCATTTCTTCTAACTCTTCCTCCATTCCTTTCCACTCCCCACTTATATTCCCTATTCTTTCCTTAAATCTCTCCCTACCCTCTTCATCCCATCTTCCTCTACATTCCTTTTTTCCCTCCCTTTCTGCCCTTTCCCTCTCATCTTCCTTCTCTCCAACGACATGACCGGGTGATGATCAGAATCCACTTCCTCTCCCACTTCCAATCTCGCCACCTTTTCCACCATCTCCCTATCTCCCAATATGTAATCTATCACTATCTCATCCCTTCCTCCCACGTATACTCCCTTCTCTCGGCCTCTTGTACACATTTAGTTAAAATTACCCATCCTCTCTCTTCTATAACTCTTATCAACTTCTTCCCTTCTTCATTCACTTTTTTGTCTTTAGATCTTCTACTCATTTCCTTCTCTCCCCTTAACTCCAACCCTTTCCATCCTGATCCCCCATTTTCGCATTAAAATCCCCCCTATAGTTGTTCTTATTCCTCTTTCCCTTTCCCCCATCCATTTCTTCAACCACACTAACTTCCTATCCAAGTCCTTATTCACATACATTCTCACTACCCTCCATCTTTCTCTACCAACTTTTACCACGCATTTTATTATTCCCTCCTCCTCTTCCTTCTCCTCTCAATCTCCTTTTTTGTTCCCATCATCATCTCTCCACTTGCCCTTCCCTTTTTATTTTTTCTCTTTGCCCATCTCACTATACACTCATATTCCTTTGGCATTTTCCCCCTCTCATCCCCTGTCAAACTTTCTCATCTACCCATATTTCCATTAGAACCGCTATCTCCCATTCCCTAATTTTTTCCCAGAACTTTCTATCTTCATTTTTCGCCCCCGCTTCCAAAATGCCATTTTTTACGCCTTTTCCATTTTCCCATCTCCCTCTCCTGCTCTTCTCTTATTATCTTCCTCCCCTCCCTCCTCCCTCTTTCCTCTTCCACTGCACTTCCTACACTTCACCCTCCTTATCTCTTAATCTGACCTCTTCCTCATCTCACCACCATCACTTTCCTTCTATCTGTATTTTCCTATAGTCTACACATACCCTTCTCCCGTTGCTTCTCCTTTCTCGCTATCTCCTCTATCTGCCACCTCATCTTCCTTTCTCCCCATCTTCCCTTCTCTTCACGTCAAATCATCTTCTATTCTTACCTCTTTCCATCCTATTTTTCTTCTTATCCTCATCACTACCCTTTTCTCTTCCAAACTTTTCATCCTTACTAACATCCTCCTTTCTTTCGTTTCTTTTCTTATATTTGTCACCTTCACCTACTGCCACCTCACTCCACATTCTTCTTATTCTTTCCTCCATCTCTTTCTTTCAACACCTTCATCCATATATTTTTCCTCCTCTCCTTCCTTTCTCTCATCTCCATTCTTCTTTCCACTTCCTTTACTCCAGTCTCCAATTAGTTACTTTTCCCTTTCCTTTCTTCTCTTCCCCTCTCCTTCTTTCTATCTCCTTTCAAAATCCTCTATTCTACCCCTCATCTCTCTCTCTCTCTCTCTCTCTCTCTCTCTCTCTCTCATCTCTACTCTCTCCCTCTCCTTCCCTTTTACTCTTGAAACCAATGTTCTCTGCTGTTCGTCAGACACGGTCAACGGCTCCCGGTCGCCGATCCGACCCTTTGTCCTTTTCCCGAGGCGAGATTGCCGGCAACGACACGCGGCCGTGTTTACGAGCGAGATCTCATCACGCCCACTCACGTGACGCGGATCTATATTTGAGGAAGCGCGGTCATACGACGGAAGCACGAAAATAACATTACGCCAAACGCAGAATCGTCGGCAGAATGTTCGGTCGGTCGGTCGGTCGACGGCGGCCCGATGAAATGTTTTCCACGCGGGACCAGCTTTTGCTTTGCGCACGCGAACCGGGATTTTCGTTGTTTTATTCCGCGGATCGCTAATCCGAATGCGCGCGGCCGATCGATAGGCGGTGGCGGGGGCGGGGGAGGGGAGGGAAAAAAGCGAACGCTGTGTAATTCTTGACGACTGATCGAAATTTACACGCTCGCCGTCGCTGATCGCTATATCGGATATAGTGCGAACGAAAGCGAATTTCGAATTCAAACGAAACATTGTTATTTGCATTCGGCTGAATCGAAACCGGCCATTGTCTCGTTAGTACAATT
>NW_022639596.1:596160-605242 GCF_010583005.1 Odontomachus brunneus
CCTCGCTCATCTCTCTCCCCTGACTCCTCACCGCTTCCTTGATTACTTCCTTTAGCTCCTTTTTTATTTCCCTCAGCCCTTCCATCATCACCTTCCTCCATTCCTCTCTTCCCTCTTCATCCCCTTCTCTCTTCCCTTCTCCATTCGCCTTAATTTCTTTTCTTTTTTGAGGCGACCTTTGAAGCTCCTTTTCTAAATACATACCAGTCTCCCTCCCCCTCCTCTTCCCTTTCCTCCTTTCCTATCGAATCTCTTTTTCTGTTCCACATCTTGTCCAAGCTTGTACTCCCTTCGCTCTCCTCTCCTCCATCTCCCATTATCTCCTTCTTTCATTTCATTATTTTATCTTTCCCTTTCTCCTCCATTTCTCTCTTCATTCCCTTGCCTATCTTCTCCTTTTTCTCTTCGCCTAGTCAACCCTACTGGCTATTCTTCCCTTATCTATATTTCTTTTCCTATTCCTCCTGTTCTTGCCACACTTTCCTTCACTTAGTTTCTATCCAGATATCTCTTCCTTTGCTCCTTTCTCTCCTTTCTCACCCCCGCCCCCCTCCCTCCTCTATTCTTTCTAACCTCTCTACACCTGCCTCCTTTCTCCCTTCTTTATTCCCTTTCCTCACCTTCCCATACCTCACCCACACTTTCCTACCTATCTTTCACTCCACTTTTCTCCTCCTCTCACCCACCTCACACTCTCAATCACTCTTTCACTCTCCTTCACTCTTTTTCTCACTCGTGCTAAAATCGCCAGTCACTCGCACTCGCTCCGGAAACAGAAGTCTCAATGATTGGTAAATGATAACAATGAATCTTTCGATTCTAATTCTGATGCCAACATTGCAATCATTCCACATATCTATCTATCTTCACTCTCTCAATCCGCTGACTACGAAAAATTTCCTGTCCCTGACCCACAGTCGCTCACCGTTCTCCTTATCAGGAAAAAGAGACAGTTAAATAGCCGTGAGACGATAGCGCGTCTGACCTCGAACTCGAGCTGCGCACGCGACAGCGTAAGATAAGTCTCTTTCCGCGACCCGCTCCCGGCGCTCGTCGAGATCAATCTGCAATTGCTTCACGTTTACGAAGCAATCAAACAGTCAACCCGACACCCACATTTCCAAAAATCTTTCCGCCTCTCGAGACTCGCGAAACTCTCGATAAAAACCTTCCCGAAACTCCTCCAGAATCGCCAGACCGGCCCTCTAAATTTCCTGAGCCTTCTGACACATCTTCTAACGTAGTGTCCAGCGTCGTACAGCGCGCTCAGCTGACGCTCCGTCCCCCCAGCTTCCCGCCGATTCTCCAACGCGCTCTCTTCCTTCGTCTCTTCCTCCTTCGCCTACACACATCCGCGCTCGGACGACGGCGCAGAGACAGTATCATTTCCAGGCGAAATATCTAAGCAAACTCTTCCTGACGAATTCGACATACCATTAGAAAGTACCGCATTGCAAAACGAAAATAATATATCCAAGAAAATAATATATCCAGAATCAGAAACCGATGTCAAACTCGAAAACGACCCAGCCATTAGGATCGCCATTAAATCTTACGACTCTCACCATTCGTGAAAGTCGAGACGACATATTAGCTCACTGAGATAACATGGTAGTGTTATCCACAGTAGACGCACGGTCGACAGAGGTGCTCAGCTCCTTACAAAACTAAATAAAATGCCGCCTCTAACTGAACTAACTCTCGGCCGTGGCCACGTGCTCGCATTTGAGAACACCGGGAAAAATCTAATCGTTTTGTTCGTTAAGGAACATTCTATCTTATTGGATTTTGATATTTTGACCGAGTTCTCACTTTTTGCGTGGGCAAACTATGCAAAGCCGTAAAATAAGCCGTGAAATGGGGCCTATTCACACTAGAAAGTGCGTGAGTCAGTTGCAAACAGCACTTGAAATCGCTTAAGTGCACTTGTATAAAGTTCCGAGTTCTCACTTTTCCCCAAGACAGACTATACAAAATCGTGAAATAAAGTCTACTCTCGCAAAAAAATGCCTGTGGTGAGACAAGAAAGATTATCCGTCTTTGTCTAACTCATGCGCTTTTTTGCGTGAGTAGACCTTATTGCACGGCTTATTTTACGGCTTTGTATAGTTTATACACGGAAAAGTGAGAACTCGGAACTTTTCACAAGTGCACTTAAGCGATTTCAAGCGCTGTTTGTTATAAATATCTTTTTATTTATAAATGGCACGCAAGAATTATCAGTGTGGCGTTCGTCGCTGATTTGCCATAACAACGCCGTGTTGTTGGATGCTTTGCCTGATCGTTCAATGACTTCTGACGATCTTGATGAATGACACCCATATTTATAATATATTTTTATGTAAGGTGTAGTAAAAAGAAATCCATTATTTTTGCATGAAATTGAAGGCTTTATTTAGCATAGTTAGAATGATCCGATTTAGGTCAAATATGCACGTTTTGTTCGATAACTTGTCATTTTGAAGGTAATTCCATTATGCCTCTCTCATAGAAACCCTTGTCCCTATTGGTAAAAAACTGGGACAGTCGATTTTCACAAGCTTCTCTTCAGGCGAATTTTTCACCAGCAAAATCATTCGCCATAGACAGGAACAGGTGATAATCACTTGGTGCCAGGTCCGGACTATAAGGTCGATGCATAAGAACCTTCCAACCAAGCTCCCGGAGCTTCTGGCGAGTTACTATCGATGTGTGTGGCCTGGCGTTGCCTTGATGGAACACAATTCTTCTCCTATTGGCCAAAGCTGGCCGCTTCTAGACGATTGATTCCTTCAGACGGTCCAATTGTTGACAATACAGGTCCGAATTAAGAGTTTGGCCGTAGGGGAGCAGCTCATAGTGAATGATTCCCTGCAAATCCCACCAAACACACAGCAAAGCCTTCCTGACCGTCAATCCTGGCTTGGCCACCGTTTGCGCCGACTCACCGCGTTTCGACCACGACCGTTTTCGCTTGACGTTGTCGTAAGTGACGTTGTCGTAACTTTTCATCACCAGTCACCATCCGCTGCAGAAATGGGTCGATTTTGTTGCGATTCAGCAGCAATTCGCAGATGGAAATTTGGTCCATGAGGTTTTTTTGCGTTAACTCGTGTGGCACTTATACATCGAGCTTCTTTTTGTATCCAGTCTTATTCAAGTCGTTCCTTATTCAACGGTTTTTGTGCAATGTTTAGCTCCTGGGCAATCGAAACAGTGCTTACATGACGGTCGGACTCGACGATTTCCATTATTTTATCGACATTTTCGACAATTGGCCTTTCAGAGCGTGGTGCATCTTTGATATCAAAATTACCGGGACGGAATCAACGAAACCAAAATTGCGCGTGATTGACTGTTACAGTATCAGGACCATAAACACTATTCACATTTTCAGCCGCCTGGCTTGCGTTTTCGCCTTTATCAAAGAAAAACTGTAAAATATGGCGTATTTTCTCTTTGCTGGTGTCCATCTTTGACGCGCGCTCAAACAATACTGAGTCAAACAATCACAAAACTGTCTGAGAAGGTTTTTTATTACGAAATCTTATCTTTCTAACGCCATCTAGCGTAAACCGATCGCACTTATACAACGCGAGATACACATTACTAAAGCCATCTATTGGAGAAATAATGGATTTCTTTTTACTACACTTTATATTATGCAAATAACATTCTAATACAATACAAAATCATTTTACTTGCATGCGTACGTGTGACTATACCGAATGTAACATCTTTGGACGAAGAAAAAAAACTTTTTGCAGAAAAGATGTTGACATTTATTATTGCCTGCATAAATTTTTATCGGATTTATTGCAAATTATGCGTGATAGACATTATATTAAAAAACTGTCATCAGATTTTTTATTATTGTTCTGAAGTTTTACATTTTTTACTGGAAAACCAATCGACCCTGAAAATCCAGATAAACATGACAGTGGCGTTTTTTACTTCTATATAGTGATAGAAACTTTGATACGCGAGCAGCATGCATCAGCACGGGAAGGAATACGCACCACTTACGCGACCGTGTCCATAAACCTCATGGACACGGTCGCATGAGTATGTACGTATCCCCTCCCGTGCTAATCGCGGATAAAAGTTTCTATCATTGCTGTGTGCCTGCCGCTGCGATTGTCAACTCGCCGGTAGTGAGACAAGAACAGACAGAAATTCGTGTCTTTGTCTAACTCATACCAGTCGTAGCACAGAACCTCATCGCGTTTACCATCGCAATCGGTACACTGGACAAGGTTCTGATTCTCACCAAACTAATTATGACTCTACGATCGATTTGGAGTTCTCGGCTCCGGAGTTAGGAGCCTTAACTGGTTCGCAACGCGCGAAAAACTAGTAAACATCTTTGCTGAAAAACCTATCATTATTCAATTTGCTCAAGTCTCACTACGTGTCTCCTGGAAAACGAACGACCGTAAATTGTAGCTAAAAATCATAGCTCCGCGTTCGGTGAACACAAAGGCATAACAAAAACTTATCGTCGTATTCAACTAAATTTTATTGAGATCACTTAAAACTTCAAATTCAGGAATATATCCGACGATGTCGTACATGTCAACTAAAAAAATTAATCCGCTTGAAAACTCGCCAACCAATGATCCTGACTGATACTCCTGATGTCGCTTTCGATAAAGTTGCTCTCGACATTCTTGGCCCTTTACTTAAAACACGAAATGAAAAGGTTTACTTTCTCACAATCCAAGGTTTACTTACTAAATATTCACTTGCTATTCTATTAGCTCATTTTACCTGAGGCAACCGCCGCCACCTTCGTTAATAATTTCATTTGCCGATTTGGTTGTCCTAAAGGTTGTCCTATCTTAGTCGATCAAGGTACAAATTTTACAGGCCGCGTAATGCGAGAGATCGCCAAGCAATTTAAAATTAAATACTTTAGAACCACCGCTTTCCACCCTCAATATAATGGCTCACTTGAGCAATCTCACCACGTCCTTTGCGAATACATAAAATGTTTCATTGACAAGAAACGAAATTGGGACTCTATAATAGAACTATAACAGCTTCGCGTACAATATCAGTGTTCACGAAGGTACTGGCTTTATACCGCATGAGCTTATCTTTGGTCGAACCATCCGAATGCCTTCCAATTGTCCTAATACTTCTTCACTCAACCTACCACTTCTTCACTCCAGTTACCTAACCAATCTTTTCACCCGCATCCGTGACTTGCAAATCACCGCCAAACACAATCTGGAACAGGCAAAAATCAAATAAAAAACTTATCATGACCGTCGTCTTAATAAACAGAATTTCCAAATTTGAGACCGCGTATTTTTATTAACGCACTCACCTCTCAAGCTTTCCGACCAATATTCCGGTCCCTACGAAATGCTTGAAGTTCTTCGAGATGGCAACATTCGTATCCGCGTTCGTAATTCTTCTAAAGTTGTTCACCCAAACAGATTACGTATAAGTAAACTTACCGAGCAAGAATAAGATCTAACGCTAAAAAAGATTAAGATTATTTTATTTCTTTAAGGTCAACAACCTGTCCTCACATTAAAGTCTAGTTCTTTTTATAATTGTTCTCGATACTTACCGAAATTCTCAGACGTTCACTTCTTTGCATTAATATTTCTTAATAATTGCAGACCTGAATCATTACTTATCGTATAAATAGATTTTTCATTGCATCACACACTTACACTGATTATTTGTTTAAGGAAAGTCGCAAATATACAGTTATCTAGATCTTCTGACGCTTGCGCACACTAGGATCTTCGTCCATGGAGAAGGCCCCATTATAACAATTATTTATAAACAATTGCCAAAACCACCAGATGTTCACGCTTGCTGAAAATATCACCACATATTAAACCCGCAACAAAAATCGATTTTCCAACGCCTACAGCATCCGAAGTAAAATCATTATGGAGGCATCCGTCTACCTTAATCTCAAGGATTGATACATTTCTATCAAAACAAATCAGGACGACCTAAGATTCATTGAGATGCGTTCAAACTTGTCTTCAACTTGTCATCAACAACGACCACTTCAAAATCTACTGTCATCAAACGATAAGTGTCCATGGAATGTAAAATCATATATCATACATGATATGATATACATAATATGTATATCATATCAAGATGCGAATCAACCGATAGACATAGAATCATCTCACCCTATTTCATCTTTTTTATTGTCTTTCAATAATCTAATGTCACCTCATGCAAATACTAGAATAAATTGTATGATATTACATTTCGATTTATAACAAAAATTTAAAATTCAGTATTATACAAATTTCTTAGAATAATTCATTCGCTGAACATGCGCGTATTCATAAAAAATTCAAAAGCTTTCAGATATTTCTGGAAATTGTTTACGTTAAAGAATGTACTAAACATAAATTAACATACTATATTAAAATGTAATCGTTTAAAAAAAAATCTTTAATATGATAAGTTTCGGAAAACGCGGTTGCGTTAGTTTTAGCCAATCCGATTTTATATTTCGAGTTATATATATTTTAATAGATACCGATGCATCGCCATCACCGCTAAAAAGATGGCGCATACAATTGAACACAGTTGAAAAAAAGAATTTTTTTATAGCGTTTTGATGAGTAAAATTAAGAATCTGTTATTAAATTTAATAATTTTGAAGATATTTTATAATATCAGTACTAAAAGGCATAAAGTAGTTATAATGTTTCATATTTACCATAAAATCTTAGAAAAAAATATGATATTTAATGTTTTCTTCCGCTTTATTTTGTTTATATTTCATATAATTTGCTGTTTAATTTTCATACTCAATTATGAAACATAACACGTTATAAAACATTAGAATTCTTTTGATATTAGTAATACGAAATTGAGAGCAAACTGCAGAAGCCTCGATCGGCAACGAGAAGCGTATTTATAATTCGATTTTTCGTAATTGCATGTTTTAAATGTAATAATTTGGTTAATAACTTTCGCAACTTAGTTCTGTAAAAAGAAAAATCACTAGTCAATGTATTCCCGTCGACGTCGTTAGGCGACTCCTAAAATCCTGTCATCACAAATTATCTATTACCATCCCCAACTAATCCATATTCCTATCTCCTAAACTAAGATTCTAATAACCCGGAAACGTGGAACACTAGTGGACTGTAACCTGCCATCATCTACTGCGCACAGCGTGGATATTGGATGGACGAGCTCAACATCGAAATCAACAGCCATCCTGTCATCGAGACGATTGAATTTCTCGCTCGACATATTCGGAAATACGAAGACGTTTAATCCAACAATGAGAAGATTATTTGGCGGACTCATATAATTCGGGACCGTTATGTCTGCGTTCAACTAAGGTCGTTGCGTAATTATACACGATCGACCGCGAGCCCGTTGCTTACGCCTGCACTTAGCTCGCGACACTACCGTGTCGCTTGATGCATATACGTGAAACGGAATGCCGCGTAGATTGTCGCACGCGCACGTATGTTTCGTGGGAAAGGCCAGTACAATATGTCGTTTGTCGAAGTCGGATATCGGAACGTAATCGATGGTCCAATAAGAAGAACTTGTTTATGAAAAATAAACTCTTTCATTGGACTATCAACTGCACTTCGACGTTCGACTCTGACAAACGATGTATTGTAAAACCTAAATGCGGCCTAAATGTGCCCCAACACTGCACGAAACCGACAAGTCGGAAAACGGCTAACTACAGCCAATCAATCAAACAACCCATTAAAAGATATGAGAAAAGTGGCCTGATTAAGACCATTGCAACAAATACCCAGTGAGAAATGATCGAAACGATGTCGAATCGATATCAAAGTCGTTACAACGATATAAATTCGATATCGTTTCAACGTCGAACAAAGAAACCAGATAGCAGACTCACGTCAAAATGACATCCAAATATGATCAGTTCATGACCAAAAGTAACTAAGGAATGAACAAAAATGTCGTGAAAGTATCGTCAAAATGACGGTCTAATGTCACAGACCGATGACGATATTTTAAAACGACTTGATGAATATACAGAAACGTCTTTAAAACGTCACAAAAAAGACGTCTTAAAGATGTCGTTATTTAGTCACTTGACGTCAATCGACTAGTTCTTGACGTTATTTTGACGTGAGTCTGCTACTTGGGAAGCATTTCTCTCTAGTATGCGTTAAATATAAAATAAATGTTACATAAATGTAAAATGGTTATTTTCATAAATATTAATTAAAACGATTTATTAATATTAAATAAATATTAAATAAACGTTAAAAATGTTACATAAATGTAAAATGGTTATTTTCATAAATATTAATTAAAACGATTTATTAATATTAAATAAATATTAAATAAACGTTAAAAATGTTACATAAATGTAAAATGGTTATTTTCATAAATATTAATTAAAACGATTTATTAATATTAAATAAATATTAAATAAACGTTAAAAATGTTACATAAATATTTTTCATAAATCGTAATTTTAATATAAATAATTTTAAAATGAATAATTAATGTAATATAAATATTAAATCAATACTAAAGAAATGTTTATTTAAATATTATTTTAAATGTTTTTTTTATTGTTAAATAAATATTAAATAAACATTAAAAAAATGTTATATAAATATTTTTCCTAAATCGTTATTTTAAATGTTTGATTAATGTAATACAAATATTAAATCAATATTAAATAAACGTTTCTTTAAACGTTTTAATTAATTAACGTTATTTTAAACGTTTTAATTAATGTCAAATAAACGTTAAATAAATGTTATATAAATATTCTTCTTAAATCTTTATTTTAAATGTTTTAACCACTTGATTAGCACGTGCGCCAAAAAACGCATCCGTGCCACAACTGGCACGTGCGCCAAAAATCGCGCACTTTATGCGAGAATTTTCAAATCACGATGCATTATTGTCTGTTTAATATGCACGGAAAATTCTTTCTTTTACATTGATTTGAGAACTAGGGTTATACTCCGGGGTCGTAATTCACATTACCAGCAAATGCGCAAAGGTTAACTACGTTTATATGTTTTAGAAATGTTTATTACAATTTGACTTAACAAACAATATTATAAAAGTATAATCTTAGTTCTCAAATCAATGT
>NW_022639596.1:605252-605344 GCF_010583005.1 Odontomachus brunneus
TCTATTATAGCCTTGACATTTTTGTATGAAAGTTTTCGTTTCAAAATGTTCTAAAGAATCTGCCATTAAAATAACATCCGATAGTTTCGGGA
>NW_022639596.1:605354-607988 GCF_010583005.1 Odontomachus brunneus
TTTTATTGTTAAATAAATATTAAATAAACATTAAAAAAATGTTATATAAATATTTTTCCTAAATCGTTATTTTAAATGTTTGATTAATGTAATACAAATATTAAATCAATATTAAATAAACGTTTCTTTAAACGTTTTAATTAATTAACGTTATTTTAAACGTTTTAATTAATGTCAAATAAACGTTAAATAAATGTTATATAAATATTCTTCTTAAATCTTTATTTTAAATGTTTTAACCACTTGATTAGCACGTGCGCCAAAAAACGCATCCGTGCCACAACTGGCACGTGCGCCAAAAATCGCGCACTTTATGCGAGAATTTTCAAATCACGATGCATTATTGTCTGTTTAATATGCACGGAAAATTCTTTCTTTTACATTGATTTGAGAACTAGGGTTATACTCCGGGGTCGTAATTCACATTACCAGCAAATGCGCAAAGGTTAACTACGTTTATATGTTTTAGAAATGTTTATTACAATTTGACTTAACAAACAATATTATAAAAGTATAATCTTAGTTCTCAAATCAATGTAAAAGAAAGAATTTTCCGTGCGTATTAAACAGACAATAATGCATCGTGATTTGAAAATTCTTTAATTTTTACATAAAATTAGGATTCCTTGATGTCAAAAACATAAGATTAGTAACCTTTTAAATTCAATAACATATTTCCAGCATAGAAGTAAGGAGAGTTTCTTCTCGCGTAAAGCACGCGACTTTTGGCGCGCGTGCCAGTTGTGGCACGGACAGGGATGCGCCTTTTGGCATGCCAGTCAAGTGATTAATAAATGTTATATGAACGTTTAATAAATATTAAATAAATATTATTTTTACAATATACTGTACAATGTAATATCAATGAAAAATAAATATTTAAAAAACGTTTAAAATTGTTTGATTGAATAAACGTCTTTTTTCCACTCTGTTCCAGAATTCAACTGCTTTTATTTTATAATTTAATTTTATATTTCCACCTTCATTATCCACAATACAAACTTTATCTTTATAATTATTTTCATAATTATCTTCTTCAGCATCAATATCATACATGTCCACAAATTGAACATCGTGCGGTTCCAATGGATCGTTAAAATCAAGTTCCCAGTTGTATTCAATCTCAACATTATCATTTATGGCATTTTTTATTAGATCGGAAATGGCATCATGAAGTTCAACTTTATAGTGATTAACAGGTGAGACAGCAAAATTTGTAATACTAAACGTTGCGATTAATAAATTTATAACATTTGCTATATTTATGCTTGGTATTCTAACATCACCTATTATGTCACCAGCACAAAAATATTGTCTTCTGTAAGGAGTTAGTTGAAATCACCTCTTCGATTTATTTTATATATAACATTTAAATTAGAAACCCAAAATCAAAATAAATTTTATTTAATTTGAATCAAACGGTAATTGTTCAAATAACGTCAGACTATGAATAAAGTGCAGAAACGTACAGCTTTTATATTAAAAGGAAGATAATATTTTAATAAATATTATAGCATGATGTTTAACAAAGATCAAATGATAGACTGATATTAAAGTAAAAAATAATTGATACAAAAAGTTTACGCGATAGAAAAATAATATGATTAAATATACAGGGTGTCCCGAAATTACCGGATGTTATTTTAATGGCAGATTCTTTAGAACATTTTAAAACAAAAACTTTCATACAAAAATATCGAGGCTGTAATAGTTTTCAAATGAGAAGCGATTATATTTCACCAATAACAGGGCTGAGATTTCGCGCGCTCAAGCACGTCGAAATAATAAGTAATAAAGGTGCCACACGCCGTATAGAATAGTGGACACCTTCATGGTAATAATTGATCGAAACTTTGACAGATTAAGTTGAAATATGTCATTTTTACTTGAATCATATTTAAGATGTCTTACAACTATTATTCGTATAAAAAATATACTAATGCAATGCGTAGAGAAGCGACAAAACATATGACAATGTTATTGTAAATTTATACAATGATCATAATATCGTAAAAAAAGTGATATTCATAGGAGCACCTTTATCACTTGTCATTTCGACGTGCTTGAGCGCGCGAAATCTCAGCCCTGTTATTGGTGAAATATAATCGCTTCCCGTTTGAAATCTATTATAGCCTTGACATTTTTGTATGAAAGTTTTCGTTTCAAAATGTTCTAAAGAATCTGCCATTAAAATAACATCCGATAGTTTCGGGACACCCTGTATTTGTATGTATGTGTGTATGCGCGTACGCGTAATAGGTTTTCATTTTCGTTATCGTGTATTGCGAGACCTTACGAAGAAAAGAAAAAAAGAGATAAGTCGTTATGAAATAGAGAGGGAATAAGATTAGTATAGGTAACGTGCGTCTTTATTTTATTTCTCAAGAATTACTTCCCGCAACATAACTTTTGCCATACATGGTTGAATTTGGCGTAACATAAGCTTTAATAAAACTTGAAATTTTTTTTTAAATATTAAAAAAACAATGAGTGGTGAGGGTGTTTTGAAAAATATTATCAGTTTTTTAAATCCAGATACGCCATTGTAAAGTACATAAAATATGCAGCCATAAAACTTTTGTTCAAACATTTTTTTCATATTTCTTTTAATTTCGATTATATTCGCTTCAAAAT
>NW_022639596.1:607998-610184 GCF_010583005.1 Odontomachus brunneus
ACAAAAACTTTCATACAAAAATATCGAGGCTGTAATAGTTTTCAAATGAGAAGCGATTATATTTCACCAATAACAGGGCTGAGATTTCGCGCGCTCAAGCACGTCGAAATAATAAGTAATAAAGGTGCCACACGCCGTATAGAATAGTGGACACCTTCATGGTAATAATTGATCGAAACTTTGACAGATTAAGTTGAAATATGTCATTTTTACTTGAATCATATTTAAGATGTCTTACAACTATTATTCGTATAAAAAATATACTAATGCAATGCGTAGAGAAGCGACAAAACATATGACAATGTTATTGTAAATTTATACAATGATCATAATATCGTAAAAAAAGTGATATTCATAGGAGCACCTTTATCACTTGTCATTTCGACGTGCTTGAGCGCGCGAAATCTCAGCCCTGTTATTGGTGAAATATAATCGCTTCCCGTTTGAAATCTATTATAGCCTTGACATTTTTGTATGAAAGTTTTCGTTTCAAAATGTTCTAAAGAATCTGCCATTAAAATAACATCCGATAGTTTCGGGACACCCTGTATTTGTATGTATGTGTGTATGCGCGTACGCGTAATAGGTTTTCATTTTCGTTATCGTGTATTGCGAGACCTTACGAAGAAAAGAAAAAAAGAGATAAGTCGTTATGAAATAGAGAGGGAATAAGATTAGTATAGGTAACGTGCGTCTTTATTTTATTTCTCAAGAATTACTTCCCGCAACATAACTTTTGCCATACATGGTTGAATTTGGCGTAACATAAGCTTTAATAAAACTTGAAATTTTTTTTTAAATATTAAAAAAACAATGAGTGGTGAGGGTGTTTTGAAAAATATTATCAGTTTTTTAAATCCAGATACGCCATTGTAAAGTACATAAAATATGCAGCCATAAAACTTTTGTTCAAACATTTTTTTCATATTTCTTTTAATTTCGATTATATTCGCTTCAAAATGTAAAAACCAATTTTTTATAGGGAGTTATTTTCACCCCTAAAACCATTTTTTAGCACCAAAAAATCGTTCCATTATTAGAGTCTACTAATCTATAATTATGCATAATTTCAAATTTTTTTTAATTTTCGCGTTGCCGAAGTATTAGGTTGCTTCTCTCTCTGATGAAGTGAATTTAAATATACACCAAATTTTAGAAACAAATTCATAAAAGTACGGTTTTAACTCGGAAGCCAAATTCAGTACATCATCTCATTGTTAAAAGTATCAAATTATCTATATTTTTTATAAATGAATAACGTACCTATGTTATCTTCCTTTAATTTGTACTCCTTATAATCACTCAAGTCAGGCTCTTTTCCCTGTTTTACGGCGTTATATTGCTCCATAAATTTCTTCAACTCGTCCGGCGGTAGAAAATCGCCAATATGATGTTTGCCTTCCGCTTGCGCTGTCAATTCCTCAGCCCACATTTGCGTCGCTTCCATCTCAGCGGACCTCAATTTATGCTCCCATGTACCACCTTCCGTCTCTTCGTCACTGTCGTATTCGTATTTATGTTTTCCTTGTGCCTCCAAATGTTTCACTTCTTCTCTTTTCCTTAAGAGATTTTGGTATAAAATATTTATCTGAAACGCATACATAAGCAAAAATTATTTAAGGAGAAATCGACGCTAAATTTATACACGCAAAGTGGAGTATATAAAGTATTAAATAATAGGAAATAAATATTAAATAATAGGGGCATATAAAGTATTAAATAATAAGCATATAAAGTATTAAATAATAGGAAGAATAATCGGAAGAAATGTATTATTAGGAAAAGTGTTAGACAAATGTAAGAATTCGAAAGAAATATAAGATAGTAATATTGTTAGAACACATAAAATAGTAATATAACTATTATTAATTAAACGACCTTGGTTTTTTATATACGTATCTTCGTACCAATCTTCTTCGTATCAAATACGAGTGCGGGAGGCGCAACGATATTATTTGACAATGAAATGTTTTTTCAAGATAATTTCAAATTTAATTTTGCATTTTTCAAATTTAATTTTGCAAATCATATCACTTTTTTAATATAAATAGTTTTTTCCTGTCACTGCATATAAAAGTATTAAAGCAAGATTACCGAAAAGTGAATATTTTGCGAGATTTATACAGGGTGTTCGGAAAGTACCGGGACGCCCGAATATCAGGAAAAATATAAGTTTTACAAAAAAA
>NW_022639596.1:612965-613848 GCF_010583005.1 Odontomachus brunneus
AAAATTAATGTGACCTTGACCTGACCTTCGCTACGCAACCCAAGGTCAAACTGATGTGATCAGTAAATACATCTTTTTAAACGCCACAACTTTTGTCTGAAACATTTTTTTGTAAAACTTATATTTTTCCTGATATTCGGGCGTCCCGGTACTTTCCGAACACCCTGTATATCCTATATCTTGTATACACCGAGTATCCTACAATTCAAGACAAAAACTCATATTTGAAGATAGAACAGACTAACAAGGTTCATGTACCATTTTAAATTTCGCGATAGTTGCCAAGCAGTCGCGATACTAACAAGAGAACGGGCCCGTCCCTCACGGATTTTGATCGATATGTTATAGAATATCAAAAACTATTAAACGCGTATTTTTTATATGCTTATCTCGAGGTTTAGATGTAGAGGTCAAACAATTTGAAAAAAGTCATTTGAAAAAAAAATACTATTTTTATTTTTTGCGAATATCTTCTAAAATACGAGACATAAAAAAATGTTTCATATAATAATTTTACAGTAATTTATACTTCTTGCAACGGTATATTTAAATTTTTCAAAAATGCTAAATTTCTTATCTCCCCTCTCACTTTCATTTATTATCTTCGCAAATTTTCAAGTTTTTGTAAGGACAAAATTAAAGTGTATTGAATTCATCCATATACAGGGTGAGTCATTTTAGTCTATGGATCCGAATATCTTCCAAATTACGGTATCTACAAAAAAATGGTTTAGATAAAAGTTGACCAGGACAGAGGGGGTCATTCAATTGTACCATTGGTTTTGACCTTGAGGTCAATTTTGAAGGTTACTTCAAGGTCACGATGGTTTTTTCTAATGGGACACCCTATTTTTGACTGCGGATTTCGAAAGAGCGGAAAATT
>NW_022639596.1:613858-616625 GCF_010583005.1 Odontomachus brunneus
GTTAAAATCAAGTTCCCAGTTGTATTCAATCTCAACATTATCATTTATGGCATTTTTTATTAGATCGGAAATGGCATCATGAAGTTCAACTTTATAGTGATTAACAGGTGAGACAGCAAAATTTGTAATACTAAACGTTGCGATTAATAAATTTATAACATTTGCTATATTTATGCTTGGTATTCTAACATCACCTATTATGTCACCAGCACAAAAATATTGTCTTCTGTAAGGAGTTAGTTGAAATCACCTCTTCGATTTATTTTATATATAACATTTAAATTAGAAACCCAAAATCAAAATAAATTTTATTTAATTTGAATCAAACGGTAATTGTTCAAATAACGTCAGACTATGAATAAAGTGCAGAAACGTACAGCTTTTATATTAAAAGGAAGATAATATTTTAATAAATATTATAGCATGATGTTTAACAAAGATCAAATGATAGACTGATATTAAAGTAAAAAATAATTGATACAAAAAGTTTACGCGATAGAAAAATAATATGATTAAATATACAGGGTGTCCCGAAATTACCGGATGTTATTTTAATGGCAGATTCTTTAGAACATTTTAAAACAAAAACTTTCATACAAAAATATCGAGGCTGTAATAGTTTTCAAATGAGAAGCGATTATATTTCACCAATAACAGGGCTGAGATTTCGCGCGCTCAAGCACGTCGAAATAATAAGTAATAAAGGTGCCACACGCCGTATAGAATAGTGGACACCTTCATGGTAATAATTGATCGAAACTTTGACAGATTAAGTTGAAATATGTCATTTTTACTTGAATCATATTTAAGATGTCTTACAACTATTATTCGTATAAAAAATATACTAATGCAATGCGTAGAGAAGCGACAAAACATATGACAATGTTATTGTAAATTTATACAATGATCATAATATCGTAAAAAAAGTGATATTCATAGGAGCACCTTTATCACTTGTCATTTCGACGTGCTTGAGCGCGCGAAATCTCAGCCCTGTTATTGGTGAAATATAATCGCTTCCCGTTTGAAATCTATTATAGCCTTGACATTTTTGTATGAAAGTTTTCGTTTCAAAATGTTCTAAAGAATCTGCCATTAAAATAACATCCGATAGTTTCGGGACACCCTGTATTTGTATGTATGTGTGTATGCGCGTACGCGTAATAGGTTTTCATTTTCGTTATCGTGTATTGCGAGACCTTACGAAGAAAAGAAAAAAAGAGATAAGTCGTTATGAAATAGAGAGGGAATAAGATTAGTATAGGTAACGTGCGTCTTTATTTTATTTCTCAAGAATTACTTCCCGCAACATAACTTTTGCCATACATGGTTGAATTTGGCGTAACATAAGCTTTAATAAAACTTGAAATTTTTTTTTAAATATTAAAAAAACAATGAGTGGTGAGGGTGTTTTGAAAAATATTATCAGTTTTTTAAATCCAGATACGCCATTGTAAAGTACATAAAATATGCAGCCATAAAACTTTTGTTCAAACATTTTTTTCATATTTCTTTTAATTTCGATTATATTCGCTTCAAAATGTAAAAACCAATTTTTTATAGGGAGTTATTTTCACCCCTAAAACCATTTTTTAGCACCAAAAAATCGTTCCATTATTAGAGTCTACTAATCTATAATTATGCATAATTTCAAATTTTTTTTAATTTTCGCGTTGCCGAAGTATTAGGTTGCTTCTCTCTCTGATGAAGTGAATTTAAATATACACCAAATTTTAGAAACAAATTCATAAAAGTACGGTTTTAACTCGGAAGCCAAATTCAGTACATCATCTCATTGTTAAAAGTATCAAATTATCTATATTTTTTATAAATGAATAACGTACCTATGTTATCTTCCTTTAATTTGTACTCCTTATAATCACTCAAGTCAGGCTCTTTTCCCTGTTTTACGGCGTTATATTGCTCCATAAATTTCTTCAACTCGTCCGGCGGTAGAAAATCGCCAATATGATGTTTGCCTTCCGCTTGCGCTGTCAATTCCTCAGCCCACATTTGCGTCGCTTCCATCTCAGCGGACCTCAATTTATGCTCCCATGTACCACCTTCCGTCTCTTCGTCACTGTCGTATTCGTATTTATGTTTTCCTTGTGCCTCCAAATGTTTCACTTCTTCTCTTTTCCTTAAGAGATTTTGGTATAAAATATTTATCTGAAACGCATACATAAGCAAAAATTATTTAAGGAGAAATCGACGCTAAATTTATACACGCAAAGTGGAGTATATAAAGTATTAAATAATAGGAAATAAATATTAAATAATAGGGGCATATAAAGTATTAAATAATAAGCATATAAAGTATTAAATAATAGGAAGAATAATCGGAAGAAATGTATTATTAGGAAAAGTGTTAGACAAATGTAAGAATTCGAAAGAAATATAAGATAGTAATATTGTTAGAACACATAAAATAGTAATATAACTATTATTAATTAAACGACCTTGGTTTTTTATATACGTATCTTCGTACCAATCTTCTTCGTATCAAATACGAGTGCGGGAGGCGCAACGATATTATTTGACAATGAAATGTTTTTTCAAGATAATTTCAAATTTAATTTTGCATTTTTCAAATTTAATTTTGCAAATCATATCACTTTTTTAATATAAATAGTTTTTTCCTGTCACTGCATATAAAAGTATTAAAGCAAGATTACCGAAAAGTGAATATTTTGCGAGATTTATACAGGGTGTTCGGAAAGTACCGGGACGCCCGAATATCAGGAAAAATATAAGTTTTACAAAAAAA
>NW_022639596.1:620000-630722 GCF_010583005.1 Odontomachus brunneus
ACCTTTCCAAGGTCGCAAAAACAATTTTTTCATAAGACAAGTTTGATGTAAAATTTTCCGCTCTTTCGAAATCCGCAGTCAAAAATAGGGTGTCCCATTAGAAAAAACCATCGTGACCTTGAAGTAACCTTCAAAATTGACCTCAAGGTCAAAACCAATGGTACAATTGAATGACCCCCTCTGTCCTGGTCAACTTTTATCTAAACCATTTTTTTGTAGATACCGTAATTTGGAAGATATTCGGATCCATAGACTAAAATGACTCACCCTGTATAATAATGGAAGGTGGTCACGATTAAATTTTTAGAAAATGACATGACATCGTGCTATAGGCGCCGCCCTGTGTAAGTAGGTACTGTTAAATTGCGTTATTACAAAAATATTACATTTGAACATAATGTAATCATAGCCTTTGAAATCTCAAATATATTATAAAAATCTAATGTCAGTCATCGTCATGTCATGCATCGTAAAGAAGTTACAAGATCATTTGGTCCAAAAGTGTATGAAATTATGATTCAAAGCATCTAATATTTTTGTTACGATTTTCACATGAGACAAATTAATAACATCAAATTATGTAAAAACTTGGTTGAAATATTTTTTTCGAATGTTGTTGGGCTACATCCGTATTACTATTAGACTCGCGGAGTGGACAAGGTTTGAATATAATTGCAAAAATAAGACAAAATTCTGCAACGCATGTTGTTTTCCTAACAATTTTGGACAGTACAACGGGAAAAATACAGCCATTAGAAGTATACTGGATGATCGGAAATTCCCGCATTCGGAGTACAAGACATGATACTTTGTGCTAAAACAAACAACTTTTTCCTTTAGCAAAATTGCGTCCGAAAAGTAGTTTTTGCAAAAGAGCGTGTTAAAGTTAACGAATAAGCGGTCTTGTCTAAGCGGCGCTCAGGGCCGGCGCGCGCGCCTTACTCGCGTGTACCTAGTCTGTGACTAGTATTCATAAGTAATGTCTTTTAAGACGCTCATACGGCTCTGTTTTGATTAGTTTACAACGTCTTAAGATTGTACTTGAGACAATCTTAAATAATAAGAATCAACTATGAACAATATCAGAATTTAATCTTCTTCCGTATTGTGTTGCTTAAATAATGAAAAGTTAATAAAATAAGTACTGCTTTTATTTCTTATGTGTAGAAAATTACCCAAACTGCAATAAAACAGAGAAATAAATTATAAATATATTTTTAATTATCACGTAATTGTGTAACATTTAAAATAATAGAACACTCACAGCTCGCAAAGCATATTACTATTTATATTTGTCTTTATTTTCAGATGTGCAATCACGCAATGTTTTATTCATTTATTACGTAAGAAATAAAAGCAGTACTTATTTTATTAACTTTTCATTATTTAAGCAACACAACACGGAAGAAGGTTAAATTCTGATATTGTTCATAGCTGATTCTTATTATTTAAGATTTTTTTAAGTACAATCTTAAGACGTTGTAAACTAATCAAAACAGAGCCGTATGAGCGTCTTAAGGGGAGATATACACCTAGCATGGTCGAAAAAATCGATTTTTTTTTTTTGCATTTTCTTGATGCTTGAGGTCTCAAGAATATCTGGTTAAAATTGCAAGTCAATATCTCGATAAATAACGAAGTTACAGCCGAGAGAGTAAACCGTCTCCGAGAGCGCGCCGTACCGCCTGTTTTGCGGCCGAGCCGAGAGGCAGCGACCCTTCGAAGAGAGCGTGTCTAGACCTGTTTTACGATTCTATTGTGTTTTCGGGCGTGGTCGGGTCCAGGTATAACGGAAATATCACACGACCGTTATTCTTTGCCGGAAATTGGACGCGTTTCGTCAGTAGCTTGCCGTTCGTGCAACTGTGCGTTACAGTGAGTTTTCGTCTGTGAATACATATTCTGAGGAAAATGGATAACAGATATAAAGGTTCTCGGGAAGCTCATCAATCCGGATCTTTTCGCAAAGATCGAAGCAAGAAGAAGATACCGCCCAAAAATCGAAATACTGCCGAAAAAGTAGAACTTTCCGACGAGAATATTAGTTCCAGTGCCAAAAAATTGAAGACTGATCGTGAGACATCCGCACCAGAAGATCCAAACATCGGGTATCGAATTTTGAATTTTCTGGCAGTGTTTTCTGCCTTATCGGAATGTGTAAAATGCAAAAAGGATACACACAAAACAGCAATGAGAGCTTCAACCAACTTATTTGGAAGATAGCTCCAAAAACGATGCACAGCGGGGCCAAAATTGTTAACATTGCTGCATTTCTTGCAACATGCACGTTCAACAATGGTGTCACGTCATTGTTAGAAATTATGAACGTATTAGGAATATCAGTCGGATCGGGCGCGCACTTGTACGCTGCGCAAGAAGACGAAACTCGCATAGCGAAAGCCGAGCTGCAAGCGCAAGAACAGACTAAAGAAGGTCGAATACGGCGCCGACAACAAAATTTAGAAAATATGAACATTCCGTCGACCGTAGAAGACTTACACTATGGGCCTGGTATCGATGATTCCATGTAAGTTGACAAATTTAATGATTTATTCATTCCCAAATTTTCAAACGCGTTTTTCTCAAAACCACGTTTTTCAAATCGGTACCCAAAATTTCTCGAAAACCAATGAACCGATTGCCTTGAATTTTTTTGTGGTTATTCTATACATCATTATCTAGTACTTGTCATGGGGTTTTTTTTTTTCGTTGCTTAGTTTTTGTTTTATAGGCAAAATAATAACTAATTTTTGGTCGAAAAATCGCTATGTTATGTTCAAACGTCCGCCATTTTGTCATAAATCGATATTTTCAAAATCGGCCATGACAAGTACTAGATTATAGTATCTAATTTAATAATCTTTTTGGTTTTTTTGTTTCAGATGATTTTTGAAGAAACGCCAGTGGGTACCGTTTACCCGGATTTTTTTACGGCGCTCCAAAGATTATACCACAACCTCGTCAATTTTTGATTTTTTTTAATAAAAAAAATTGGACATATTCCTGAATGTGTATACTTTTAGATAGAAAAACCCCCAATCCGAAATTTCAAATAGTTTTCCTTAAAAAAATTCACAAAGATGACCTTTTTTTCCGGCTCCTAGGTGTATATCTCCCCTTAACCCGTTTCGGCCTGAAACGGCATAATTTTTTTTTTCTTTTAACGTTACTAGCAATTATAGAAAACATCGACGGATTCCAGCCAAACTAAGTACCCTATGGTTCTTGGGTATGCTCTTATCAAATCCGTCGTCCGTTTCAACCTATTTTAACTCAGTTTTCCAATATGGCCACTTTAATCCAGAAAACTCGACAAATTTTCAGATTCTTTTTTTATTAATCGTTGATTTAATAAAGATAGAAGTTTCTGATTCTCTCCAAACTCTGCATCTGGTGGCATACAAGTCTATACTTAAAAACCCCATAGATTACAATACGAAATTCAATATGGCGGACTCAAGATGACGACGTTTTTCATGAAAATTATGGTTTTTCCGTATGATTTTATTGTTTTTGAGAATTTTTATCAATTATATTTCTTCAATTAAATCTATGGAAAAATAATATTCTCATTATTTGAGACCAATTTCTTCCAATTTGGTACATCATCCGAGTAACGTAACCTATAGATCTTGTGAATAAGGAGTTTTTTTTTTAATATTATCTTTGAAATATTTCGAGAATAAGATGTTAACACTCCCATACAATCTACTATTTAGAAGATTTTTTAAATTGCTGGATCTGGATCCAGGGTCAGATATGCGAAATCCAATATGGCGGATTTAACATGGCGGATTGGAATTCCAAAAATTCAAGTTTTCGGCCCGAAAAAAATTTTATTTTATTTATTATAAATTCCAAATAAATTTATTATAAAATTCCAAATAAAAGTCTCCTGTTACTTTTTTACTTATTGCTTAGTTTTTTATTAAAATTTTAATGTATACTTGAACACTGATGACTTCACTCGGGAACTTTTAATTTTTTGACAGTAGAACTGCCGTAATTATATAATTCTCATTAAGAAAAGAATGTAATAATTATACAATTGAAAAGAATGTAACTATGAGAATTGTATAATCTAGTTGGATCTAGTAATATAACCTCAACTTTATTTATAATTTATGATTCCAGAATAATTCAGTGACTTTGTAAAATTGCATTTTTTTCGAACATGTCCGGCATTTCACGAGTATAATTCCAGGATCGCAGATTATTGCTCTTCATTGATGTCATTCAATTACGTTCAATATGAATAGAGTTTATCAGTCACTTTTAGCTTTCGTTTACAGATCTAGGCATTCCAGAAACAATGCTCTATGTTAAATTATAAATATCATTTTACTTTTCCATTTATATTCTATTTCAAATTATCGTATTTGTTTCTTCATCGTATAATGACAAATTTTTTACTTTCGATTAGTTACTACTTATTTTTGTAAAATTTGTACATCTGACAGTCATATAACAAAAATTATAGTCATATAACAAAAATCATGTCGAAGTGAAAACGATCAAAAAATAATGATAGCAGGCAATCAAATCAGTAGATTCCGATGATTCCTACGAAGAAATTGAGTATGATAATAATCATGAAATTATTTTTTTACCAGATCGGGATAATTTAGGAGAATCCGATGATGATTGCTCAGACTCAAATGTACCTCAACTAAAACATTTCGTATGATTCTGTCTATAAAAATTATTCAAAATCGCAAAAACTTTTAGAATCTGATCATAAATATGAGTGGGTAGAAGGAGAGAAAATTATCTCCGGAAATCTAGACAACACATTGCTGTTATCGGATTGTATGAAGAAAAAAATCCGAGACAGTACCCCTATTCAATTATTTGAATTATTTATATCTAAAGAAATAAAAGAATATATAGTAAGTGCTATATGTGAAAATGGTTTCGATAGGAATTTTACTGACCTTGAAACTTTTCTAGGCATAATAATCTTGTCTTCATACAATATGCGAACTGATCAGACTACTGGTCTAAGGGTGAAGATCTCAGGTGTAATACAGTTGTCAAAGCGATGAGTCATGATAAATTTTTAAAAATCAAATCAAAAGTCAAGTTTTCAAAAGCATCTGATAAAAATGATAGTGACAGAACTTGGAGAGTACGTAAAATTGTCAATTTATTCAGAAATAATATTATACAATTTGGTTTTTTTTCAACAGGACTTGCAGTCGATGAGATGATGGTCAAGCTTTTACTTACTAGTTTTTTGGAAAAACATTGTTGAAACAATTTATAAAATCAAAACCTATTAGATTCGGTATAAAATTGTTGGCTTTATGTACAGTAAGAGGATATTTGCTTGATTTCGATATTTATTGCGGGAAAAATGCAGTGCCGATAAAAAACTAGCCTCTTGTGCACTTGGTTCAAGAATTGTAATGCAAATAGTGAGTGCATTACAATGCAAGTTCCAAAGAGAAAACTATCAGAGTATCAATTGTATTTCGACAATTTCTTTACAAGCCCTGACTTAGTAGTTTTTTTTATTTAAAAAAAAATGGTTTGCGATCAACTAGCACTGTTCGTAAAGATAGAGTAAAAGTACAACAAACTCTTGAAAAAAAGCTCCGAGAGGATCTCATGTTGCAACCATGACAAGAACAGCGGTGTAAATTTTATTACTCTTATATTACTCTCATGGACTCAAAACCTGTTTCGATATTATCTTCTGCCACTGATGTTACTTCTCCATCATCCATGCAAAGGTACTCTAAAAATAAGCATAAAAAAATTGAAACTCAATTCCCTCATGTTGTCATAATATATAATAAATATATGGGGGGTATATGTATGGAGGGTAGATATATATATATATATATATATATATATATATATATATATACAATTACAGATGTAATAGAGTTATGCCCAGTATACGGAGTAAAATGGACGTGGGTCATTTTTTTGCGGATCATACAATCATCAATTACCAACGCAACAATATTATGGAATCTTTGCTGTGACAAGGATAAAGACATAAGCACCAGAGACTTTTGTCAAGAAATTAGTAAATATTATCTTGGTAAAAGCAAAGCAAGTGATTTTACAGCTAACAAGTGTGTTTCTCGGCCAAGAAAGTCTTATTCAGTCATAAACTGCCCTACAAGGACTACAAAATTTTGTTTAAAATGTAATAATTTTTATTGTGTAACATGTTTTAATAAAATTCACAGTGTAGAAAAATAGAATGTAGTTTAAAAAAAAAAGATTTATCTTAGGCTAATGAATACATTAGAAATACATATTTTAAAATTTGTAAGATAAAAATATCACAAAATAACGTTTAAAAGTAAAAAGCCAAAAAAATAAAAAAAATAAAAAAATGCAAGACCTATAAAAATTAAAAAAAAAAAAAAAAAAAAAAAAAAAAAAAAAAAAAAAAAAAAAAAAAAAAAAAAAAAAAAAAAGAAAAAACAAAAAAGCAAGAAGAACAAAAAACAAAACAAGACTCCAGAACCGTCTACCTCCTCGTTGGTGAGAGTCGAGCAACGCAAAATGTTTCTTGCGGTGAACGGGTGGTGAAATATTGAAATATTAAAGAATAGAAAATTATTGCAACTATTAAATGTTCTCTAAATCTCTTACAAAAAATATCTCATGAAATGATATCATTTACGAAACTAAAATGAAAGACATTTTGAACAAATTCATAAATTTCCGAGCATACTTTAAAATTTTATACATTTATGAATTTTTTAAATAAAAAACTAACCAATAAGTAAAAAAATGACGGGAGAAAATTTTTATTTGAAATTTTATGGTAAATGAAATAAAATATTTTTCGAGCCAAAAACTTGAATTTTTGGAATTCCAATCCGCCATGATAAATCCGCCATATTGGATTTTGCCTATCTGACCCTAGATCCAGATCCAGCAATTCCAAAAACCTTCTAAATAGTAGATTGCATGGAAATGTCAACATTTTATTCTCGAAATATTTCAAAGATAATAAAAAACTGCTTATTCACAAGATCTATAGGTTACATTACTCGGACGATGTACCAAATTGGAAGAAATTGGTCTCAAATAATGAGAATATTGTTTTTCCATAGATTTAATTGAAGAAATATTATTGATGAAAATTGTCAAAAACAATAGAATCATACGGAAAAAACCATAATTTTCATGAAAAACGTCGTCATCTTGAGCCCGCCATATTGAATTTCGTATTGTAATCTATGGGGTTTTTGAGTATAGACCTGTATGCCACCAGATGCAGACTTTGGAGAGAATCAGAAACTTCTATCTTTATTAAATCAACGATTAATAAAAAAGAATCTGAAACTTTGTCGACTTTTCTGGATTAAAGTAGCCATATTGGAAAATTGAGTTAAAATAGGTTAAAACAGATGACGGATTTGATAAGAGCATACCCAAAAACTATAGGGTACTTAATTTGGCTGGAATCCGTCGATGTTTTCTATAATTGCTAGTAACGTTAAAAGAAGAACAAATTCATGCCGTTTCGAAACGGCAGGTCGAAACGGGTAAAAAGACATTACTTATGAATATTAGTCACGAATTAGGTACACGCGAGTGAGGTGCGTGCGCCGTCCCTGAGTAGCTCAGACAAGACTGCTTATTCGTTAACACGCTCCCCTGCAAAAACTACTTGTCGGACCCAATTTTGCTAAAGGAAAAAGTTGTTTGTTTTAGCATAAAGTATTATGTCCTGAAATGATCCTGAAATGGTCCTGAACAGATGTCCTGTACTCTGAATACGATAATTTCCGATCACCCAGTAAACAGGGTGAGGAAAAAGGGTTGGTACTCCTGAATAACTGGGAAAATATAAGTTTTATTGAAAAATATTTGAGACAAAAGTTGTAAGGTTTAGAAAGGTGCATTCAATGGCAATATTTATTTGACCTTGGATGGCGCCACTAAGGTCAGGTCGAGGTCAACTTTGCTTTTTGAAATAAAAAGATATATTTTTTATTACGGAATTTTATTCTGCGTAAAAAAACAAACAATTTTTGTTTGAAAAGCTTTTTTATACGATCTCTATTTTCTCAGATATTTACGGAAATTCCTACAATATTATTGGTTTCAATAATTTTTTATTCAAATTCTATCAACTTTATCGTAAAATAACAAGAGATAAAAATTTTTTTATTTTCTTCTCATAGAGTTCTGAGAATTTTTTCAAGATTTTTATAAACTTTTTAGTACTTGAAGAAAATGCAAGAAAATGCTGTACTAAAAAGTTAATTAAGAAATTCTGAAAACATTTTCAGAGCTCTGTGAGAAGAAAATAAACAATTTTTGTCTCTTGCTATTTTTCGGTAAAGTTGATAAAATTCGAATAAAGAATTATTGAAATAATGTTGTAGATATTTCAGTAAATATCTTAGAAAATAGAAGTCGTATAAAAAAGTTTTCCAAACAAAAGTTATTCGTTCCTTTATGTAGAATAAAATTGCGTAATAAAAAATATGTTTATTTAAAAAAGCAAAGTTGATTTCGACCTGACCTTGGCGGCGTCACCCAAAGTCAAATAAATATTACCATTAAATGCATCTTTTTATAACTTTTGTATGGAACATTTTTCTAGAAAACTTATATTTTCGGAGTTATTCAAAGGTACCGACCTTTTTCCCACCCTGGTATACTGTTTCGCATTATAAAAGAAATTTATTTCTTAATATTAGTATTTTTTTCTGATAAGATACGTTGTTAGATAACGCAATTTGATTTTCATACTAGAAATAATATGTTAAAATTGCAACCAATAAAACATCAATTCTCGATGAGACTTCAAAATTTATTTAAATATGCATAGTTTAAAAGTGAATATATACAGAATAGACCAGAGAATTTTAAACTGATTAATTTTAGTTTCAAAAGTAATTCTAAAGTAAAATGCGATATTTATGGTAAAACTGCTACAGTCAAAGGCAAATTTGAGTAGACACCTGTCTATTCTACGCAAAAATAGTGTAATTTAATCAATTTTCTCAATTAACTTCTTTGTTTTTATTTTTTAACATAGATTATTTTATCGTCAACCAGTTTTACTTTTGGTTCAACAAAATAATGTAGTTTATCTTACATAAGAATCATTAAAAATAAAAATTCAACAAAACAATATAGACAAAATTGAGTGGACACCTTCATATTTCAAGCTTTTTCTTGGTTTAATATCCTGTATTTCCTCCTTTAGTTTTAATAACCGCTTCCAATCGCTTCGGAATGCTATCCACTAAATGTTCGATCTTATTCTTCGCTATACTTTCCCATAATCGTTGTAAACCATCGAAAAATGCTGCTTTATTCGATCTGTTGTTAATGAATACTTCGCTGTCGAATATGGCCCACAAATTCTCAATGGGATTAAAGTCTTCCGGAATTTGTTGTGGCCAACCTAAAACTTCTATTCTTGAGTCATTGAGAAATTGTTTGGTTTATTTGGCGGTATGTATGAAAGTGTTGTTTTGTTGAAAGATAAAATCGTTAGCAATACCCATTTTTTCTATCGATTCTTCCAAATTTTCATTAACGAGTTTAATATATCGCATAGCGTTAATATTTTCATCAAATAACACTAAATTTCTAACACTGGACAAAGAAAAACAGTCCTACACCATGAAACCTCTTCCATGTTTTACAGTAAACAAGATGAATTTTTGTCAGAGCGCTTCATTCGATTTTCTCCAAATTCTTTTTTTTCTTGCCAAACAATCCAAACTCCTCTCTCACTCTCGTCACTCCACAAAACTTTCCTCCAAAAATAAACAGGCATTTTAACATTTTTCTGCAAAGCTTAAACGTTTTCGTTTATTGAATTATCAGAAATAAATGGTTTTCGCAACGGTATACGGTTATACAAGTTTGCTTCTTTCAATCTACGAGATATTGTTCTTTTCGATACACTTAAATTCATATTCTCAATTATTTCACGACGTGTGACACTTGGATTTATTCGACATTTCCTCACATCCTTTTATCAAGACGTTCGGCGGTACACCTCTTACGACCACGACCTTTAAAATTCTCCACAGTATTAAGTTTTAAATACTTTTTCCAAGTTTTTGCTACACTATTCTTCGAAATGTGATATTTTTTTGCAATATTTCTATAACTAGGACCTTCTTGACAATCACAAATGATTAATTTTCTGATTTGCAGCGAAATTTCACTCCGATTTCCAATATTTAAGATTAAATGAATAACTTTTGAAAATACGTTGATGTCAACGCAACGAGAACATCGGTACTAACTGATACTCATAAACACTCATTGGAGAAAAGTAAACAATAAATATTCATGGCTTTGATTCCGGCTGGTAAGCAGTGTACACTCAATTTTGTCTACATTCTTCTGTTGAATTTTAGCTCGCAGTACTCCCTACTTAAGGCAAACCATGTTATTCTCTAAAATTACTAACGAAATTGATTGATGACAGTGCAAACTATAATGAAAGGTAATAAAACAAGGAATTAATTAGAAAAATTCACAAAATTGTAGTACTTTTATGTACAAAATACATGTCCACTCAATTTTACCCCTAACTGTATAAATATGTATTTTTAGTGTAAAAAATCACTAACATATTTTTCCCAAATCACTATCTTTGCAACGCGAATATATGTCATAAATATACCATATATTTATTACCCGTTTATATGCAAATTCTGTATTGTTTCTTTTATATATATATATATATATATATATATATATATATATATATAT
>NW_022639596.1:631244-632140 GCF_010583005.1 Odontomachus brunneus
TATATATATATATATATATGTATATATATATATATATATATATATATATATATATATAACATTATTAAATATACATAATTATCAATATTATTATTCTACAATTTATTCCCAGAAAACAAAATTATATTAATGTTATATAAATACAATATAATCGAATATTACAGGTAATATTACATGAGTGTTTCCAGTAAGTTACTGGTTAATTATAATTTCCCACTCATAGATATAATATGTAATATAACGATGTTATATCCTAGTTATATATTTTTACAATATCTCTGTTATATACAGGGTGGGCCATTTTAATCTCCCCACCTGAATTTCTCGTAATCTAAGTCAGATAGAGAAAAATGGTCCAGACAAAAGTAGAAGGGGACAGAGGGGGTCACGTAATGGTACCAAGGACTTTGACTCGATTTTCAAGGTTATTTCAAGGTCAAAGTGATTTTTTTAAATGGGAACGCCATTTTTGACCCCGGATTTGAAAAGAGCGGGAAATTTTACGTTCAAAATGATATGTTAATCAAGGTCATGGCAAGGTCGAATGAAGGTCAGGTTTGCGAATTTTGATTTCCCAATTGAATATATCGGAACCTATGCCAAATACGTAAAATTGGTTCAGACAAATGTTAAAGGGGGCCGAGGGGGTCACCTATCTGTACTCTGATCTTGACCTTGAACTCGATTTTCAAGGTTATTTCAAGGTCATAGTGATTTTTCAAAATGGGAATCACTATTTTCGAGGGTTTCTTTAACTGTATTAACCTTACTTTTAGCGCTACCCAGAAATAGGTATGCCTATTAACATTTTCCTCAAAAAAATAATTATTACTGCGCATGCGTAAGTATCGTACTAACTAATAACTTAAACCATAACCCAACGCAACCCATAATCC
>NW_022639596.1:632411-635343 GCF_010583005.1 Odontomachus brunneus
TTAAAGAAACCCTCGAAAATAGTGATTCCCATTTTGAAAAATCACTATGACCTTGAAATAACCTTGAAAATCGAGTTCAAGGTCAAGATCAGAGTACAGATAGGTGACCCCCTCGGCCCCCTTTAACATTTGTCTGAACCAATTTTACGTATTTGGCATAGGTTCCGATATATTCAATTGGGAAATCAAAATTCGCAAACCTGACCTTCATTCGACCTTGCCATGACCTTGATTAACATATCATTTTGAACGTAAAATTTCCCGCTCTTTTCAAATCCGGGGTCAAAAATGGCGTTCCCATTTAAAAAAATCACTTTGACCTTGAAATAACCTTGAAAATCGAGTTCAAGGTCCTTGGTACCATTACGTGACCCCCTCTGTCCCCTTCTACTTTTGTCTGGACCATTTTTCTCTATCTGACTTAGATTACGAGAAATTCAGGTGGGGAGATTAAAATGGACCACCCTGTATACAGGGTACACACCCTGTATATATGGATACACACGAATATATCTTCAGGACAGGATTTTTGGAAAAAGTGACCTGAATAAAAGTTGCTCGGGCCTAAAATAACTATCTGCTGGTGATCTTGGATATAACCTTGACCCCAAACTTCAAGGTTATTTGTAAGTCAACTTTGCTTTTTTAAATAGAAATATGTATGTTTTATTATATAATTTTATTCTACGTAATTAAACAAACAACTTCTGTTTGAAAAAATGTTTATATCACCTCTACTTTCTAAGATATTTATGAAAATATCTATAAAATTATTGGCTTTAATAATTTTTTATTCGAATTCTATCAACTTTACCAAAAAATAGCAAAAAATAAAAATTATTTATTTTCTTCTGATAGAGCTTTGAAAATTTTTTAAAAATTTTATATAAACTTTTTACTGCTTCAAGAAAATGCAAAAAATGCATTACTAAAAAATTAATTAGAAAATTCTGAAAAAAAATGCTCAGAACTTTATAAGAAAATAGGTAATTTTTATCTCTTGTTATTTTTCGATAAAGTTGGTAGAATTCGAGTAAAAATTATTGAAACCAATAATTTTGTAAATATTTCCGTAAATATCTTAGAAAATAGAGATCGTATGAAAGTTTTTCAAACAAAAGTTGTTTGTTTTTTTTTGTAGAATAAAATTCCGTAATAAAAAATATATTTTTCTATTTAAAAAAACAAAGTTGACTTCCAAATAACCTTGAAAGTTGGGGTTAAAGTTAAATCCAAGGTCACCAGCAGATAGTTCTTTTAGGCTCGAGCAACTTTTGTTCAGATCACTTTTTCCGAAAATCTTGTCCTGAAAATTTATTTGGGTATATCCATACATTTGACTCACCCTGTGTGTATGTGTGTGTGTGTATGTTTCATAACAAAAATTATTCCTAATTTTCTCATGTTTTATAAATTAGGCTAGGAACCGAAGATTGTCAAAACATACACTCCAAACTTTCACAAATCCTTCCCTCGATAATTTCGATTTCAAAGCGGTCACCCATTCATGTCCTGGCTGCGTTAAAGTGTTGCTTAACCTGACGATGGAGCGGATGACGCTCGATGATTCCAATGACTTCAATAATGTCCTCTTACTATTAATGCTTATATAATATATTCTTATAGTGTTCACAGTATATTATAACATACAGCGAACACTAAATAACAGTTATATAACTTTTACTTAGTATTTGTTGGATAATTTACTAATAGATATTGAAACAATGTAACAATCGATATGCGATGAATATTGTTATAATGTAGTAAATCAGTAATAATTACTTTTAGATTTTTAACAGAATATTCTAATAATTAATCCAAACAAACAAATTAAAAAATCCAAGAAAATCCAAATCAAACAAACCGAATTACTAAATTTTGTTACAAACCTGTACATAACAGATGTATAATTTAGTTATGTAAATTCGTATATATTATTAGGATCTTGAATAAGTTCTCGCTGATTTTTCATGAAAATGCATGCTTTATTTAAAAAAAGTCGTAAAAAACATGTCACTGAAAGTATTGTCCATCGCTAGTCACTACTTTTTCTCATCTTTCTGGCAGCATTTGAATTCCACGTCGGAAAAACGACACGTCTTTTGAGGCTATCCAAGAGTCGACCCATTTTTTGGCATCTTCATAAGAATGGACGTGCTGCTCAGCCAGGCCATGTGCCACCGATCGGAACAAGTGATAATCGGAAGGAGCAATGTCTAGTGAATACGGCGGGTGGGGTAGGTCTTCCCATTTAAGCGTTTCCAAGTAGGTTTTCACCTGTTGTGCAACATGTGGCCGAGCGTTGTCATGTTGCAAAATCACTTTGTCGTGTCTCTGCTCGTATAGCGACCGTTTTTCCTTCAATGCTCGGCTCAAACGCATCAATTGTAGTTGATAGCGATCTCCCGTGAAGGTTTCGTTCGGTTTGAGCAGCTCATAATAAACTACACTCAGCTGATCCCACCAAAACCAGAGCAGAAGCTTCGGACCATGGATATTTGGCTTTGCCGACGATGATATGTTGGAAGCGGACCTCTCTCCCCTGGCCCTTATCAGGGCCATGCTTGGGGGAGACGAGGGTTGGTCCACCGTCACCTCCTTCTGTGACGAAGTGATGGCACAGAAGGAGGAGGCGGAAAGAGTTAGAAGGGGCGAAGCCGCCCCTCGGCACGGAGCGAGGCTCCGCCGGAGGAGAAGGGCGGCGCCTCGCCTTCCCGCGCATCAGCGCGGAATAGAGGGAATGCGCACGCGTGAGCGGGGAGGGGACGCCACCGCTGGCGTTCCCTCCCCCGGGGTACCTGCGGGTGCGCCGTTGCCCCCCACAATACCGCCGGGTCCTCCTGGTCAACGAAGGGGCCAGCGCGGGGGAGATAGGAGGCGCCTGGTCGAGCGAGGGAGACGCGTCGCAAGGCGCGACTCCCCCCCCCCCCCC
>NW_022639596.1:635821-636294 GCF_010583005.1 Odontomachus brunneus
CCCCCCCCTGTAACAAGAAGTCAGACCAGGAGCCTACGGGAAGGGGGCAGGGCGGCCGGTTCGCAAGGGCGGACTCTCAGGCCGCTCACCCCCCTCTCAGAGAATGAAGGCTCCTGACCGGGAGGGGCGGAGGGGAACTCTTAGACCCCTCCGCCCCAGCAATCTCGGTCGGGAGCGTAGGGGCGGGCCGGGTCCGGACGGGACCGGACCCGGCCAATAGCGCCCCTACGCTCCCGACCTAGGTGAGATGCGACCGGATGGGGAGGGGCCCACGTCCAGTCATGGAGGATTGGGACAGCGGGCCGGGAGGGAATTATCCGGGAAGGGGGCAGGGTTCAGGTTTTCCCCGCCCTGCGGCTGAGGGCGTCCCGGAAGTAATGCGCAAGCAGGACGCCCTCGCAATGGCCGCAAGCGGCCTGGCAGAGGTTTTAGTGGGTAGGTCCTCCCCCGGCCGTTAGTTCCGGGGGGGGGGG
>NW_022639596.1:636304-637102 GCF_010583005.1 Odontomachus brunneus
GCATCTTCATAAGAATGGACGTGCTGCTCAGCCAGGCCATGTGCCACCGATCGGAACAAGTGATAATCGGAAGGAGCAATGTCTAGTGAATACGGCGGGTGGGGTAGGTCTTCCCATTTAAGCGTTTCCAAGTAGGTTTTCACCTGTTGTGCAACATGTGGCCGAGCGTTGTCATGTTGCAAAATCACTTTGTCGTGTCTCTGCTCGTATAGCGACCGTTTTTCCTTCAATGCTCGGCTCAAACGCATCAATTGTAGTTGATAGCGATCTCCCGTGAAGGTTTCGTTCGGTTTGAGCAGCTCATAATAAACTACACTCAGCTGATCCCACCAAAACCAGAGCAGAAGCTTCGGACCATGGATATTTGGCTTTGCCGACGATGATATGTTGGAAGCGGACCTCTCTCCCCTGGCCCTTATCAGGGCCATGCTTGGGGGAGACGAGGGTTGGTCCACCGTCACCTCCTTCTGTGACGAAGTGATGGCACAGAAGGAGGAGGCGGAAAGAGTTAGAAGGGGCGAAGCCGCCCCTCGGCACGGAGCGAGGCTCCGCCGGAGGAGAAGGGCGGCGCCTCGCCTTCCCGCGCATCAGCGCGGAATAGAGGGAATGCGCACGCGTGAGCGGGGAGGGGACGCCACCGCTGGCGTTCCCTCCCCCGGGGTACCTGCGGGTGCGCCGTTGCCCCCCACAATACCGCCGGGTCCTCCTGGTCAACGAAGGGGCCAGCGCGGGGGAGATAGGAGGCGCCTGGTCGAGCGAGGGAGACGCGTCGCAAGGCGCGACTCCCCCCCCCCCCCC
>NW_022639596.1:637112-640293 GCF_010583005.1 Odontomachus brunneus
GCTCACCCCCCTCTCAGAGAATGAAGGCTCCTGACCGGGAGGGGCGGAGGGGAACTCTTAGACCCCTCCGCCCCAGCAATCTCGGTCGGGAGCGTAGGGGCGGGCCGGGTCCGGACGGGACCGGACCCGGCCAATAGCGCCCCTACGCTCCCGACCTAGGTGAGATGCGACCGGATGGGGAGGGGCCCACGTCCAGTCATGGAGGATTGGGACAGCGGGCCGGGAGGGAATTATCCGGGAAGGGGGCAGGGTTCAGGTTTTCCCCGCCCTGCGGCTGAGGGCGTCCCGGAAGTAATGCGCAAGCAGGACGCCCTCGCAATGGCCGCAAGCGGCCTGGCAGAGGTTTTAGTGGGTAGGTCCTCCCCCGGCCGTTAGTTCCGGGGGGGGGGGGAGAGTCCCGTCTTTCCCGGGGGTGTGCGTAATGAATTTCCTCTGCCAAAAAAAAAAAAAAAAGGCTTTGCCGACGATGTTGATGCATGGCCAGGCTTACCCCACGATCTTCTACGCTTAGGGTTATCGTAGTGCATCCATCGCCAGTCACGATATGATGCAAAAAACCTCTCCTTTTGAAGCCGTTGAAGCAGCTGTTCACACGTGAAAAGACGCCGTTCGACGTCTCTCGGTTTCAACTCGTACGGCACCCAATGTCCTTACTTTTGAATCATTCCTAATACTTTTAAACGTTTCGAAACTATTGTGTGATCAACTCCTAATGATTCTGCAAGTTCAGCTAGCGTCTGACATAAGTCTTCATGAAGTAATGCCTCCAATTCTTCGTCTTCAAACTTTTTCGGTGCGCCAGAGCGTTCTTTATTTTCAACATCAAAATCATTATTTTTGAAGCGTCTAAACCAATCTCTGCATGTTGTTTCCGACAGAGCATGGTCGCCGTAAGTCTCAACAAAAATTCTATGTGCTTCAGCTGCAGATTTTTTTTTAATAAAGTAGTGCAGTAAAATTTCCCGCAAATACTCTTTTTTTTTTGCACAAAACTCGACATGTTTAACACTATGAAAAAAAAGTTGTTTACACTTCGGCGAAATGACACACTGAATTCCAAGCTTGCTTATAATACTTCCTTATAGATACGTTACCATCTTAAACTACACGTACGTAGTTCTGGTAACACCATCCGATGGAAGACAGCGAAAACTTATTCAAGGTCCTGATATAATGAAACACCATATGAAGATACAAAAATTTATTTATTTTATAAATTTTAAAATATACTTAAAAATACATACATTTGTATATGTTTTGTAACAAAATTATTAACTTAATATATGTAAAATAACATAAAGCATGACGATATAAGAAAATTAAACAAAAACGAATAACATTAAATAAAAATTTTTAAAAATAACAAAATTAAAAATCACTATTAAAACTAATGTATAACTAAAACTAAAAATCACAAAATCTTTGATATATCGTTACAGTTAAATTTTGTCTTTTTTGTGCCTATTATACTATACTTTTTGATTAAAAACGTCAAAGTTAGTTTTTTCCTCATTAAATACATTTAAAATAAGAAAAATTACATTTGTTACAGTTATTAACATCAATATATTATAAAAATATAATTGCTACAATATAATTATTTTATAACTATATGTAATACAAATAACTTATGTAATACAAACAAATATTATATTGCTCTAGTGTAACAACGTTTTATTTCAATAACATTTCTGCATATATTGTCGTAATATTATGCATAAACCTTACCTAAATATGTTACATTTTTATAATATTCATATAACTGATGTTATATTACTTGTTATTTCTGTGTTATATTACTTGTTATTTCTGTGTTATATTACTGCAACAATCGATGTTTACTGAGTTGTATTGTTCTCCTCTATCCTGTTTCTCTAGATTATTCAAAATTTATATTAAGCTTCTCGTTAAATCTCTTTCAGCAATTGTTATTGTAATAGTATGTTGTATTTTCACATTACACATTTACTCTCCCGATGAAAAATTTTTCATGCATAATTACATGGGACGTTCCACGTCAACCAGATCACTGCTGCCAAAAAATGCCGCAATGGAATGAGACGTGTGACTGCTCAAAATATTCGTTAGGACAGCGCCTTTCAAAAGCCGTGTGGCCTTTTCGAAAAATCGAACATGGCAGTGCCAATATGGTGCTGACAATCTGTTGATATCGTCTCTGATTGTACGAAATCTTTGATCCACCTGCCAAAACCACCTGGAATAGCTTCAGAATCACTATTGTTTTCAAAGACCGATGAACATTAATACCTAAATTCTCGAAACTTTTTATGAAGGATTCAATATAATGAGTACATATCTCGATCCACCGTTTAACTCACAATAAGCCTTTTTCCACCGCGAAGATTACTCATAGACCTAGAGATGGGGATTACAAGGAGGTATCACAACTTGCTAAATCGATTTCTGAACGAGTCATAGTACGTTCGCTAGCTGCGATGTTGAACATTAACATCCTAACGGGGTTTGTGCCAATAGGCCTTTGTTTGTGAGAAATTACAGAAATTAAAGTTTGGGTCGCGGGACTGTATTGCACATATGGCTAAAGTTGCGACTATCTTTCAGCAAGGTGACGCGGCTGAGCAGACTGAGGCTTCTACGTCGAACATTTTTGAGCTAGCAGCGGGCGTTCGAATCTCAGCGACGAGTTGTCCGTGTGCGGTGTTTTTTTTTTTCTTACTTTAAGGCATATAATTAATGTTTTTCGAATATAATACATTTGTTTTGCATATGTCTTTCGTTTTATGCTATTAATCAGAGGTAATTAGGGAAGTGTCAAGCTTGTGTAAACAAACACGTATATAGACATATCATTTGCATTCTTTACAATGAAATATATTTTTAATACATATGAAAATATTATTAATGCGAATGATAAATAGAGAGAAAGTGATTGTATGTGCATCGCATTACCTCAATGTCCAAATGTATACTTTTATCGCTTGTGAATAAATCAGGATTAAACCAAAATTATAGAAAGTTCCTTTTGTATAACTAACAGAAATATTTGAATGGCCTATAAGGAGCTAAGCACGGAGCTAAGATCGAAATTTTATCGATCATCGTACGTGGCAAATCAACCTTCCACACTTAGACCGATCCTTTAGTCCCAAACTTATATATATATATATATATATATATATATATATATATATATATATAT
>NW_022639596.1:640303-640787 GCF_010583005.1 Odontomachus brunneus
TATATATATATATATATATATATATATATATATATATATATATATATATATATATATATATATTCCCAAAACCTCCGTTAAACCGATGACTCAAATAGATTCACTTTATATGTTGCGAAAAAACATGTTACTGTCCTGGCGGAGGCAGTTTTTTCGCAATATATAAAATAAATCTATTTGAATCATCGGTTTAACGGAGGTTTTGGGAATATATATATATAAGTTTGGGACTAAAGGATCGGTCTAAGTGTGGAAGGTTGATTTGCCACGTACGATGATCGATAAAATTTCGATCTTAGCTCCGTGCTTAGCTCCTTATAGGCCATTCAAATATTTCTGTTAGTTATACAAAAGGAACTTTCTATAATTTTGGTTTAATCCTGATTTATTCACAAGCGATAAAAGTATACATTTGGACATTGAGGTAATGCGATGCACATACAATCACTTTCTCTCTATTTATCATTCGCATTAATAATATTTT
>NW_022639596.1:641000-665688 GCF_010583005.1 Odontomachus brunneus
ATATATATATATATATATATATATATATATATATATATAAGTTTAGGACTCAAGGATCAGTCTACCAGGTCTGTAAATATGAAACCGGAATTTGCCCATAGATGGCCCTAGCTGTCAATGTAGTTACCGTCAAACCGCGTCATTGGCACCATTTCCTTGTTGACATCTCTGACAAAGATTTTCAACTCACAACAATACAAGTTTCATACAACAGCATAGTTTGTAATAGCCATGTCGAATTTTGTGCCTGGAAACTACGATTTGCGGACATTTGCGGCATTGATTTTCTGTTACCATTTGAAGAAAACTGCTGCAGAATCGCATCGAATGCTTGTCGAAGCTTACGGTGAGCATGCTCTTGGTAAATCACAGTGCTTTGAGTGGTTTAAAAAATTCAAAAGTGACGATTTTGACGTGAGAAACGAAGAACGTGAGAGACCACCGAAAAAGTTTGAAGACAGCGAATTGCAAGCATTGTTGGATGAGGATGATACTCAAACGCAACAACTCGCGGATCAATTAAATGTGACACGAGAAGCCGTCTCCATACGTTTGAAAGCCATGGGAAAGATCCAGAAGATGGGAAAATGGGTTCCACATGAACTGAATGAAAGACAGCAGGAAAACCGAAAAACCACTTGCGAAATGCTGCTCGCCAGGTACAAAAGAAAGTCATTTCTCCATCGAATTGTGACTGGCGATGAAAAGTGGATATATTTTGAGAATCCTAAGCGTAAAAGATCATGGGTAACTCCAGGCGAACCATCAACATCGACTGCAAGGCCAAATCGCTATGGACGGAAGACAATGCTCTGTGTTTGGTGGGATCAGAAAAGTGTGATCTATTATGAGCTGCTAAAACCTGGCCAAACCGTTAATACTGAACGCTACCGACAACAAATGATCGATTTGAATCAAGCTTTGCGTGAAAAACGACCAGAATATAAAAAGAAGGCAACACAAAGTGATTCATGATAATGCACCATCACACACAGTAAAACTGGTCAAGGAAACGATTGAGGCATTTAGTTGGGAAATACTTTCGCATGCGGCTTACTCACCAGACTTGGCTCCGTCCGATTACTATTTATTTGCATCGATGGGACACGCACTTGCTAAGCAGCGCTTCACTTCTTACGAAAATGTACGAAAATGGCTCGATGACTGGTTTGCCTCAAAAGAGCAACAGTTTTTTTGGCGTGGCATCCATAAATTGTCAGACAGGTGGGAAAAATGTATAGTTAGCGATGGGCAATACTTCGAATAAAATATTTTTTATCATTTTCGTACAATAAACATGTATTTTCTATACAAAAATTCCGGTTTCATATTTACATACCTGGTAAGTGTGGAAGATTGATTCGCCACGTACGATGATCGATAAAATTTCGATACGTGCGTTTGACATGCTGGACATATTATCCTCCCACTATCATATTAATATTATTAAAACAGTATTAATATCTAATGGCACTAAGACATCCGTGCTTAACTCCTTATAGGCCATTCAAATATTTCTGTTAGTTATACAAAAGGAACTTTCTATAATTTCGGTTTAATCCTGATTTATTCACAAGCGATAAAAGTATACATTTGGACATTCGAGATAATGCGATGCATATACAATCACTTTCTCTCTATTTATCATCCGCACCAATAGTATTTTCATATGTACTAAAAATATATTTCATTGTAAAGAATGTAAATTATATGTCCATATAGAGGGGTTCTAATGGCTGGTAAAGCCGCGGTGAGGCACATCCTGCTGGAGGATGTGCACTTATAAAGAGCCGTAAAATGGCGCGCTGCACAACATCAAGTGAACCAGCAAGTCCAATCACCTAGCGTCCATGACCGCGAACCCTAAGTGTGACTCAGATCACAGCAGATAGGTGAAGGGCTAAAGGCGAAACTCTGGCGCCTAAAAACGAGAGAAACCTAGCTAAGGGAAGCAACCCCAACAGAAAAACATCGGCCCGCCAGGATAGCTGGTGGAAAAAAGAAGCAATGATTAAAACGCAAACGGAAAATATAACCCCACGTGGCAGCCCGGATGCAAACCCGGAAAATCCACCCTCTTTGGAGGGTGGGATTCTGGGAGAGGCCAGATATTGCTCGTAAATAACAGTAATAATAACATTACCGAAAAGAGAAGTAATCAAAACGACATCCTGATAAAAAGACATGGAACTTCCGTTCAGAAGGGCTTTAAGAACCTTCAAATAAATAGACCTCGAGCTAGCTTATTTAGCGGTATCTTACTACCTAATCAAACCGCATCTCCAATGGAAATCCAATCTGGCCCCTTGGGTGCTGCCGCAAGTTCCTTTCCTAAGAACCTCAAGATAGATGAAAACAAGAACTGGACATCAATAGCTGATAAAGAAAAGGCAACGCTGTAGTCATGAGGAGAAGATTAGAAGCCAGAAACAACAAAAACTAAGCACCTACTGTGGCTAAGCGCTCCAGCACACACATCTAACAAGTTCTCGTGTCTCGAAGAAGAGGATAAAAAAGAAACACAGCATGTGGAAGCAAATGAACCCGAGGAAAGACCAATCAAGCCCCCAGCAATCTTTGTAGATAAGGTTGGCAACATCCAACCGCTCATGAACTTGCTTGGTGAAGTGGTCAAAGATGATTTTAAGACAAAAATATTGCGAGATAACCAGTTTAAAATCCAACCAAAATCTTCTCAAGCCTATTCTTCTATAATCAAAGAACTGCAAAATAGGGCGACTGAATTTCACACATACAAGCCCAAGCAGGATAAGAGCTTCCGTGTCGTCCTGAAGAATATGCATCCTACGACCAATTACGAATCTCAAAGCAGCCATTGAGGAACTGGGACATCAAGTCACCAATATATGGAATACCAGAAGTAGGTTGACGAAAAAACCTCTGCTGATGTTTTTTTAGACCTCAAACCAAACCCAGACAATAAATTAATATATAATATCAAGTATCTTCTGCATTGTTGTATAGTATTTGAAGCACCAAAACTTAAACGTGACGTTCCTCAATGCGCAATTGTCAAAGATACGGCCACACGCGAAGCTTTTGCTATCGTAATCTTAGGTGTGTGAAATGTGCTTTGAACCATTCTACAGCCAACTGCCCAAGAAAGAAACGTTCCGATAATGTGAAGTGTGTCCTTTGCAATGGGAACCATCCCGCCAAATATAAAGGTTGCGAAGTCTTCAAAGAAATACAAAAAACTAAGTTTCCAGCCCTAAGGCAAAAGATGAGAACAAATAATCAGATCATAACTCAGCAGACTGCACCCACGCTGAGCGAGCCAAGCCCAACTACTAAACCCACGTATGATAAAGTAGTAGATAGAAACACCCAACCTACACATCTAAACTCAAACCTATACTCCAATATCCAACCTAGTAATGCTAATCCATCTTCCCAAATACAACAAAAATTCTGACAGAATATATTACTTCCCAAGACCTTAAAGAACTACTGTATCTGACAATCAATCAAATGTCTGCTATCACTAACATGATAGCTGAACTACTGAATAAACTTACTCAGAATTCAAAGCCCTAACATTAGTGCATTGAAATGCCAACGGGCTCTCAAACCATACAGAGGAGACAAAAGTCTTTCTTAAAATGTAAATGCAAACTTATAATATTGATATAATGCTGATCTCGGAAACCCACTTCACGCTGAAAAGTCACGTTAATTTTCCTAATTACAATATCTATCACACAACTCATCCAGATGGAGCAGCGCATGGTGGTACATCATCATCAAAAGCAAAATTAAACACCATCAAGTAATACCTTTTCAAAAAGAGTATATTCAGGCAACTAATGTTGTGATAGAGGACTGGAGTGGTCCAATAAACATTACGGCCTTATACTGCCCACCGAAACACATTATAAAAAATGAACAATTCACAGAATTTTTCGAAACTCTAAGCAAGCGCTTTATCGCGGGTGGAGAATTTAATACGAAACACGTAAATTGGGGATCAAGACTCTCTTCACCCAAAGGTCGGGAACTCCTTAGATCAATAAAAAACTTCGGGCTTAACACTGTATCGCCAGGATACCCGACATATTAGCCCTGCGATAGGAAAAAAATCCCGGATTTTATAGATTTTTGCGTAATTAAAGGAGTCAATATTAACTACAAAAAAAGTGAAACCTGCTTAGAACTCTCATCAGATCACGTCCCTGTGCTCGTTACGCTAGTTAGTGAGATACAGATGAAACCAAAACGTTGCGTACTCCATAGTAAAAAAAACTGACTGACCTTATTTTCGGGATCTTATTGACTTATCCATTAGCACTAATGCGAGGCTGAAGACTGATGAAGAAATAACAGCTGCGGTGGAACATTTTAATACAACTATCCAAAATGCAGCCTGGAAGGCCACGCCATCTTGCAACGTAAAAGATATCAATCTAAACTTCTCTAGTAAGGTCGTGGAAAAGGTATCTGAGAAGAGGAAACTACGGAGGCAACGGCAACAGTTAAGATATCCTCATCTAAAAACATGATTAAATTATGCTATAAAAGAACTAAAAAGACTGTTGGAAACTGAGAGGAACGACAACATCCAAACATACCTAAAAAACCTAGATGCCTCGGCTGATTCTGACTATTCCTTATGGAAGGCAACGGAGAAGTTGAAACAACCTAAGCTTGCCTCCACTCCTACGCCAGCAGGATGGAGGATGGGCTAGAAGTGATAAAGAAAAGGCTGACACTTTTGCCAAATATCTGGCTGGTGTCTTTTTATCACACCTAAGCGTGGGATTGCCTGATCATGAAAATGATGTTTTAGAACTACTAAATGCTCCTTCTTGTCCTCCCTCAGAATGTGGAATGGAAAGATTTACGAAGTCTGAGGTTCGAACTATAATAAATAAAATGAATTGTAAGAAAGCGCCAGGCTACGACCTGATAACAGGTCATATATTAAAAGAACTATCTGAAAAGGGAGTGGTGTTCCTTGTGCAATTATACAATGCAATCTTAAGAACTAAATTCTTTCCCCCACAATGGAAGGTTGCTCAAATACGAATGATTCCAAAAGCTGGGAAAGAACCTAAAGATCCAAAATCATATAGACCAATCAGTACCTATTTACTACCTATAGCATCTAAAGTTTTTGAATCACTACTCCTTCTAAGACTTTCGCCTATGATCAATGATGACGATCTCATCCCTGATCACCAATTTGGTTTTAGACGAAAACATGGGACGATCGACCAGGTACATAGACTTGTCAACGGGATACATCAATCGAAAAGAAGGACTATTGCACTGCCGCTTTTCTTGACATATCTCAGGCGTTTGATCGGGTTTGGCATAATGGGCTACTGTATAAAATCAAAATGAATCTGCCTGAAACCTACTTTCAAATTTTAAAATCGTGCCTAAACGATTCTTCAATTCTTGGTAAGAGTTAATGAAGAAACAACTTTACACCCAATCCAGGCGGGAGTTCCCCAAGGTAGTGTGCTGGGCCCAACACTGTACTTACTCTACACAGCTGACTTGCCTACATGTCAGATCTCCGTAACAGGGACGTTTGCGGACGACACAGCTATTATGATCTCACACGCCAATCCTGACATTGCTTCACGTATGTTACAATCCAGTCTAAACAAAATTTCCTTATGGCTCAATAAATGGAGAATTAAGGCTAATGGAAATAAATCAGTCCATGTGACATTTACAACCAGACATGGAACATGTCCACCCGTATATTTGAATGATGCGCAGGTGCCTCAGGCTGACTCTGTTAAGTACTTGGGAATGCATCTGGACAAGAGATTTACTTGGAAACATCATATATTTACTAAAAGAAAACAATTAGGACTTTAATTGCGAAAAATGTACTGGATGTTGGGACATAAGTCTCAGCTTAAGCAAGATTCTCATATATAAAGCCATTATAAAACCCATCTGGACGTATGGGATCCAACTTTGGAGTACAGCGTCTCACTCAAATATTGAGATTGTCCAGAGATTCCAATCAAAGATGTTACGGATAATGACTAACGCTCCATGGTTTGTGAAGTTCTGCACCATGACCTAAAAATAATTACCGTCAAAGAAGAAATAGACTCAAGCCTATAGAGATAGAATCACTTCACATCCGAACTTCCTGGCTAGCAGCCTTATGATTGGAAAAACCGCAACCCGTCGATTGAAAAGGAAGATTCCTCAAGATAATTTGAAAATTTGAACAGACCCTCTATTACTGGAAAGTGAACGATAGTGAATGTGTCATTGGACACACCTAGCGCATGACTTGTAATGAACCTACAAAACCTGAATGTCCTGCTGTGATAGATTGTAGCTTTATTGGAGACAAAAAAAATATGCCTATATATGTTTGTTTAAACAAGCTTGACACTTCCCTAATTACTCCTGATTAATAGCATAAAGACGAAAGACATATGCAAAACAAATGTATTATATTCGAAAAACATTAATTATATGCCTTAAAGTAAAAAAAAAAAAACACCGCACACGGACAACTCGTCGCTGGGATTCGAACGCTCGCTGCCAGCTTAAAAATGTTCGACGTAGCAGCCTCAGTCTGCTCAGCCACGTCACCATGCTGAAAAATAGCCGCAACTTTAGCCATATGTGCAATACAGTCCCGCGACCCAAACTTTAATTTCTGTAATTTCTCACAAATAAACAAGCTCCAATAATTTTTTACGGGTGATCAAACTTGTGTGTCGTCTCGCGTTGTCGTGATGGAACACAACTCCTTTACGATTAACGAGCTCTGGAAGTTTCTGGATGATGGATTCGCTCAAACTGTCCAATTGCCGACAGTACACATTCGAATTGATTGTTTGGTTCCTTGGTAGGAGCTCAAAAAACACGACACCTTTAAAATCTCACCACACTGAGAGCATAACCTTCCTCTGATGAATGTTTGCTTTCGATGTCGTTTGAGGCAAATTATCACGTCGGAACCAAGATCGTTTGCGCACCACATTGTTGTAAACAATCCACTTCTTATCACCAGTTATCAATCGCTTCAAAAAAAGATCGTTTCCCTCATGTTTAATGAGCATGTCGCAGATGTTTATACGCGCCATCAAATGAACTTCTTTGAGTTCATGAGGAACCCAAATATCGAGCTTGCTTACGTATCCCAGCTTCTTCAGGTGGTCGTGAACGTTTGAATGATGGATGTTTAACGTTTTTGCAATCTCTCATGTTGTGTAATGTAGGTTTGACTCGATCAATGCCTTTATTTTGTCGTCATCAACTTCGATAGGCCTCCCTGACAGAGGAGCGTCTTTGAGATCAAAATCACCAGCACGGAATTTCGTGAATCATCGTTGGCACTAACGTTCTTGTACAGCATTGTTACCGTAAACTTTACGCAACTTTTCACAAGCTTGACGCGCGTTCTTCTCTTTACGAAAATAAAACAGTAATATATGGCGAAAATGCACAGTTTGGTCTTCCATTTTTAACTTGTAATAAAATCTCCAAAATTCAACCAAATCAATTTTTTTTTTTTTAGAATGAAGCTAGAACTGTCAGTTGTCAAATGACATAGCAATAATATAGATGCGAATGACTCTAGTACTTCCAAAAATGAACTAGCGCCATCTGTTGCAAAAATGCGTTATGACTTTTCCGACAACCCAATAATTATATATTATTATATATAAGTATTATGTATTAACATATATGGACAAATTTTATACATAATTATATATAATAATGTAAAATTATATAATTTTACATAATTATGAATAAAAAATTGTCAGCATTTTTGCTACAAAAAATAACAAAAATTAATGAGATTGTAAAATATAACGGTTACTATAAAAAAAAAATTAATACTGCGGGGATGCGAACTCTCAATCGCAAATGAAAAAGTATAATGTAAACGCCTTAGCTTGCTTTACCATCACGTTTCACCCTAGTTACCGAAACTAACTTATAATACTTACTTTACAGCTAAACGGATGTCGAACTTTAATTGCTAATTTCTCAGAAACTAACATCCATGCATTCAAACCCTTTTACAGTTTTAATACATTCAAATGAACCCCTCTTCGAGTTAACTACGACTCATTCCATTTCGTAATTCGTGTCATCTCCTTGCAAACCAATACGAAAATCTCAAAGAATAATTTATTGGAGAACGTTGCTTGGTGGATTTGTGCAAAATAAAATAAAAAATAATGATGAAAGTTTGAACATCATTTGAAAAATTATACCGAAAGAATACAATTATGGAGTCAGTATTGTGAAAATAGTTGCATATATAGTCATATATATTTTTAACAAAAAAAATATATATGTTAAAATTAATACAGGTTCTAAATGTACAGGGTGTCTCAGACCTCCATGATGACCCTTTGCGAGAATGTAGAACGGATTGAGGTGAGCAAGAAAGTCCTGTGCCGTTTTGCGATATTTGCAATAATAGTCGAGATATTAATTTAAAAAAATTGGTGAATGATCACGTGCGATATAGTAGATGAGCTGCAGTGGGGCCGTCTGCTATTGTATACTTATACATTAAGTCAAACTGAACAAAAAGATCTTCTACCATTTTGCAAATAACCACATAGATTTTTAAATATTAAGGAAAATTGTTACATATATGATTGTATACCATAATGCACAAATTTTTTTTAGTTAATATCTAAAAATCTGTGGTCATTTACAAAATGGTAAAGGACTTTTTTGTTCAGTTTCACTTAATGCATAAGTATACAACGGCAGACGGCGCCAGCCGCCTACCATATGCAGCACATCTACCATATTGCGCGTGATCATTTGTTACGTCACAGCAGGAACTTATTCTTATCACCATATGTTAGATCCTTAATCACAGACTCTTAATCTCAAACTCTCGAAAAATCTTGTTTATTTTCACGTTCTTATAGATTAGATAGAATACCGTAACACCTAAACCGTCGATTCTTGGACCTAACTCTCAAAGAAATATTTTATTCTTAAAATTTCTAATTTTAGTTAAATTTACATTTTATTTACATTTTATTCTTTTACTAATAAATACAACATTTTCCTTTATTGCACGACAAAAGATTTATGATTGGAACTGTCATGAATATATTTCAATATATCATATCTTTTTCTTTTCTTTTCTCTGTTTTTGTTTGTCTTATTTTAAAATCTTTTGTAGCACTTTCAATAATTTTATCATGAACATAAACAACCTTTTGTTGTAAAATAAAGACTGATATCAAACATGTTATGTCAATATTTATGTATTATAAGAAGTAATTAAAATAGAGACACGGTTCAAAAACACAGAGGATAAGTTCCACATAATAAACAAGTAATTAAAATGAATTCATTAAAAACTCATTGCAAATTATATAAATTAACAAACCTAGAAATTTAAATCAAAAGGTTCTAAGTTTAAGTATAGGAACGAGTAGGGCTTACGCGGAGCTCTGCTATCTCCAAACCGTAAAATAAACAAGTGCGATCATAGGTTCTAAGAATTTCAGAAAGTGTCCATTGAATGATAGAAGAACACTCCTACACCAGGAATTGTATAAAAAGGGAATACCGAGGGTTAGCGTGCAGAGTTGCAGTTGGAATTGTTAGAGCAGTTACAGTAATAGTATAGCAGTTGAGCAGTAAAAAGAACAGAACGAAATCTTCAACTGTTAGTTCACCTCGGTCTTCTCTATCAATTTCTGGCATACTTATAATCATACTTGTTTTATTCCATTGTATTCAATTATATATAATCCTAGAAATAAATTGTTGTTATTTATTGTCGTTATTAAAACATTTCTGACTAAACTAGGTTCTTTTCCGCTTAGATCAAGATTCTTATATAATTAATTCACAAAGAACAATTACAGTTGTCGCTGCCAATAGTGTGGCCCCAACTAACCCGATTGTCGCTGCTAATAGTGTGGCCCCCCGTTCTATGTAGTTATTCCTCGATGATATTTTTCCTATGCCTTCAAAAGGAAGGCGACGACAGCAAGTAAAGAGGCTAAGATATCAAATCAAGGTTGTTCTCTTCAAACAAAAATCCTTTCCCTTTATTCAAAGCATTGTCACGACTATTAGATCAGTCTCCTCAACCCGATACACCATCCACACCGGCCAATTCAGTACATAAAATAGAGATTACCCATTCATTTCTCGATTGCATAACCATTCTTAAGGGCGATCCTCGTAGATTCGCGTATAAAATTCGAAGCTTATTTGGACTAGGAACTCAAATAACCCTTCCCGCAAATTACCCAATCCTTCCTCTCGTCAACTCGTCATCTCATAACCTAATGCACAACTTGACCTCCGATTCCAGGGTAAATTGCTTTAATGCATTGACCCGAAACAAGGAGAAAGACAATTAATATCAATACGTGGCGACACGACGGGACGTCACAATACTTACGTACATTTTGTTCAGTTCGAAGTTAGCCTTCGTCCATAGTGTACACGTTGCGTAAGAAAGCGAGGAAAATTACGGTTCATTAGAAATTGAATAACTTGGAAGTGTTTGATTTTAATTTTGCGACATGGAAATAATTCCTATAGGTATATGTTTTTAAACTGATTAACTGAACAATCTAAATTTAATGTTTATCTTGTTAAAATAAGGCATAATTCGATGTCTTTGCGAAAACGATAGAATTGCAACTTCTATTTTCAAGTAGAGGTGAAGTTACATATGATGCCATATAACGCATAGATCTAACAAGGAGATGCCACAATATGCTAAATCGATTTCTGAACGAGACGTAGCACGTTCGCTAGCTGCGATGTTAAACATCAACATCCTAATTGGGATTTGTGCCAATGGGTCTTTGTTTGTGAGAAATTACAGTATAAAGTTTGGGTTGCGGGACTGTATCACAGATATAAACAATTAATACAAGTCTTCTATAAATATCACGTACGTTTAGGTTCGGACCTTCTTCAGCGTAGAAAAGGTGTACAGAACAGAATACAACATAAATGTTACAAATTTCGCGTAAAGCAAAGTAAGAAGTCAATGAAATTAAGAAGCTGTAGACCCCTTTATTATTAGATCACCTCCATATCTATTATCTTAAGAAGCAAGAAAAAGTCTCTTAAAAAAAAACTTGCTTTAATTGGGTTAATTGTTTCTTTATATTAAACCTACATAAGACGAACCAGCGAAAATCGGCTCTTACATGCCTACTGTTTATATTTAGAATTAAATTGATTTTTACAAGAGCCTTATAACATTATTAGTTCTTTCTTATTTTTTTAATTTGTAAGAAAACAACGATATTTTACAATTTTTTTTTATATAATATTTTTTATCATAAGATTTATGAAAAGAATTCATTCCATCTAGTACAGTACGTCAAATTAGCACGGGAACACAATAAGTGTAGCAAGCTTTAAGTCATAAGAAATTGGCAAACCTCACTCGATTATTCTTGTAAAAATCGACTAAGATTGTTTAATTTCTTAATGCTTAAAGCTTACTACACCTATTGTATTCCCGGTCTTAAGCAATTTAAAAGAAATGCATGGGTAACTTTAAGTGTTTAGACTTCGAAGCATTTGCAGCGTGCAAGGGATCGCGCCCTTTGATATGTCGAAATCTGCGAAAAAAATCTGCCTCTTTTTAAAATTGCAAAGAAAAGTCTATGCTTTATGGTTACTTACTGATATATCTATACTGATGGTTATCATGAAATAGTTATCATGAAATTTACGAAGAAGAAAATTTATTCCATTCCGTAGGATATGTCAAAATATGTTTAGTCCATTACCATTGACATCAAAATATACGATAATATTACTGAAATGTTTATAGCATCAGATAATTTTTTTCATATGCCGGTAAAATTCATTCTTTGTAAAGATTAATATCTCAATATTAAATCTTAATATCTCAATATTAAACGCGGACGCATCTTAATGATCTTATAATGACGAAATATGTCTATCATTTCCGATATATTTTTTTCAAGAATGTAACGCGGTAACCAAATGTGGACTAAGGACTTGTGCTTAGCGGGCAAAAATACATCGGAAATGACTATTCACATTTGTACAACAAAAAAGTTAAATTTTGTCGTTCGGTGTCATTCATCGGCACAACATGCATTTCTGCTAAGAAGAAAAGAGGAAAGCATGATGCATGGATACTACAGCGAGCGAGATACCTATAGAGACAGCGCGATGTCCCTATTGCTGTCTCGCTCATATTCTCTGCATTCAAGCGTTGAGTGAGTGAGACAGCTATTGAGGACACCACTAACAACTGTAACGTCTGCTGATGTTTTCTCTCTCGATCGGACGATGTGCGATAAGAATGCAACATCGAAATGTCTCCCACCACTTTCCCTACGTGCCTTCTTCGCTTCTCTCGCGTTATACGTAAGACGTATAGTACGTCCTCCGTATATGCCTGTTGTCACTTTCAATTATTTGACAGGCATATACGGACCCGCCGAGGGACACCATACTTGCCTCTAAGCATACACGTATATATGTATATAAACAGGTATACGTTACTAAAACATTTAGTTTATGCAGTTAGTTTTATTTATTTTAATTTGTCAAATATGCTAAGTTTTCATATGCAAATTACTTTTTTAAATTTTGTATGCTTTTATTATAGGATCTGGTGACAATTGCAATATACCAGAAAGGAAGTTTTTATAATCGTCTGATAGTATTTAAAGAATGAATTAACCTCTAGAACATCTGGAAGGAAAACTTCCGAAAAGTATGGATGTTGGCATATATACGTAAATACATGAAAGTGTTCTTTTCAGCCTCTGACATTGATTCCGATTAATTAGTAATATTTTTGTCGTAAGATATAAATTTTATTTTTTAACATATTAATTTGGACTAATTGTTTGTAATATTTGCAATATTTTGTAATATCTTATAATATGAATAATTTGAATAAATTGTTTGCAATATTTGAAAATGGTATTATTATATTACACAAAATGTCTTCTTTCACTTATTCAGATTAATTGTTTCAATGGTTTTGTAGTATTTACATATTTTTCTTATAATAAAAATACTTTAAAAATCACCATATATAACTAATAATAGTAATAATAACTAATTTTTCTAAAAGCCTTACATATTTTTCATATGTGTGGCCGCTATAGTGGATCCGCCATTTTGTTTATAGTAATTGTGACTTTGGATTTGTAATCAGCAACTTCGAAAATTACTAATTTTCCCGATTTACTAATTTTTCCGATTTACTAATTTTCATCAAAGCTTGATATTGTTTTTACATGTGATGCCGCCATATTGAATCTGCCATTTTCTTTACAGTAATTTTGAATTTGTAATGAACGACTTCGAAAACCCCTGTATACCAAGTTTTGCTCGTATCTAAGTCCATTTGAAGTTTTGGCCATCTTTTCGGGATTTGGCCCCATTGTGCGTCATTTCGAATTTTGAAAATCTGACTAAGGATTTTTCATGAGTGACTCGAATAACACCCAGATACCAATCTTCAGGGAAATTGAATGAATTTTGGGTCACGTCATCAATGAATTTAATTTTCAATAGATTTCTCATCTATTTAATGCGCTATATTGAAGCGACTATTTTGAATGTTTCAAAAGGCCACGTTTTTTCTTAAACTGCACATAAAATTAACAGCACACAAAAATTTTAAGCTTTCGTATATCTTATTTCGATTTAAAATTGTTCGACTGAATTTTGAAGATAAAGACTGAGGACCGTCACATTACACGCACCCACCCATATACGTACACACGCACGCACGCACGCATGCATGCACGCACGTACGTACGCACGCACGCACGCACACACGCATGCACGCGCGACGCGCGCACGCACACACACACACACACATACACGAAAGAGGAGTAAATCCGACCTTTACGTAGTAATAACCTTTACCTTGGATAATGCTAATGCCGGCGGTACTATAATTTTCAAGTTTCGTAACTCGAAAAGAACTTAACAAAAATAAAGTTTATTATAATGTTTATTATAATGTTTTGAAAAGCTCTTGACACCAGCTATTAGATTCTGGAATAAAAAAATAGGATGTTCCATTTTAAAAAATCGATTTGACTTTGGTCTTTGATAAGATCAGTAAACAGATTTTTTTAAACCTTACAACTTTTGTTTAAAACGGTTTTCCATATCTAAAGCCGTTTCCGAGATCCAGGAGTTGGGTCAAATTTTAGAGTATAACACGGACTTCTCCTATCCATGCAGTCGGCTTACGGATCGACACTGTACAATTATCAAAAGTAATCGATCATTCGGCGGATTGGCGAGACCCGACAGCTCACTAATCAAAAGGGCGTCAGGTACGGCGGTCCGTACCAACTAACTCGAATTCACGAAAAAAAGTCTCGTCGACGAGCGCAGCTCCATCCGAAACGACTCTTACGAAAACCGGCAGCTCAGCCTGCGGCAGAGGGGCTGGTTCGCGAGGAGATGTAAGGACGAATGGGATCCTTAAAAGAACATAACTCGAGATCTAGGATGTTAATCACGCAGTTTTATTTCTTCGATTGTAGTATCTAATTGCGGTTGTTATTCGCGCTCGCTACAATAAAACTCGGCAGCGGCTAATACGCGATATCTCGGTTCGCTATCGCGACGATATACAGTCTGTCAAGAGCAGGTGCGGCATAACTAGCAGTCGGTAAAAGATATCGTCCTAATTCTTTGGTGAGTGGATAGAGAGAACTTTTGCTCTTTATGCATTGTCAAGAAAGATTCAGTTGACCTTAAAGTTTTGTCAGATAAACACGTAAAACGCCATGTGTTGTAGAGGATCGGGAAATGTTACCGAACTAGAAGCTTTATGCTTCTAAATACTGGAAAGCTTTATTGAAACGCGATTACAATGCCTTAGAGCTACGCGTCCTATTGCTCACGCTGCTCAGCTACGACTAACTCCCCGCTCTCCACGCTCCCACTAGTCCGCGACTCGTCTCTCTTTTGTCTTTTCTCACGCAAAGCGCGGGGCCCTCTGTTCGAGGTCCGAGACATCCTCTCCCCTTTTTTCCTCTAGGAAAAAACCCTTTCTCTTAACATAAATAATACCTTTTCAAATCTACTGGATTATGTTACAATAAATTCAAGAATCGCGAAATTAACTATCGAAAACAAAATTGTAAAGTCTTGAACCGAAGTTTATACATACTTATATTTAATACTTAAGACGATTAGGCTTCTTAATCACGCGTCCACTTCTTGTGGTAACAATTGGATCGCACTTCTTTTTCTTACAAACCAACTGAACGTCCTTATTTTCTAAATCACAGCTCTTGGTCGCCAAGTCTGTTTTATCGTTTGAACTTTTAGATGACGCTCTTTCGCACAAATCTTTCGCTAAATCCGATTCTTCTTGCGGAATTTCTAATGGATAAATTCTTTGTATCGGTCTTTTAAATACGCCGTTTTTTGTCTTTAAAATAAATACTCTAGCTTGACCGTCTCGATCCTGAATTATATCTATTACGCATGCAAGAGGCCAGTCTATGCGCTTGTGTGTATCGTCACCGATCAAGACAAGATCTTTACCTTTCGAGTTTCCTTCTCTGCGTTTTTTAATAATAATTATCCTAAATATTCCGTCCGAAATCTCTTTCGAAGATCCTCAAAAATCTTTTGTCGGTAAGTAAATTTCTTATTTAACTTTGTCCGATAAAGCATGTCACAGTCCGGTACCCCGACCTCTCGCATTTCTTGTAAAAACATAGAAGATGACAGAGGTTTAAGATCGTCAGGATTTTCAAAAATATAAGTAAAAGGGCAATTGTTAATTATCGCTTCTGCGTCACATAGAGTCGTGTTCAGGCTTTCGTATGAAAGACTCGCTTTTCCTAGAATCTTTCTTAACAACATTTTCAAAATACCAATGAGTTTTTCCCATCAACCACCCCACCACTGCTGCTGGGGGATTGAAATACCACTTGTGATGCTGAACTATGCTTCGCGATCTTTTCCCAGTTTAGTTTATTCAAAACATTAGCGGCACCCGTGAAATTTGTCCCATTATCACTGTAGATGATATAAGGGCGTCCGCGTCTGGCTATAAATCTACGCAAACACTCTAAGAAACCTTGCGTCGATAACGTTAACGCTAATTCCAAATGCACTGCTCTGTATACTGCACACGTAAAGATACAAATCCATCCCTTCCCCCCGCCCCGTATAAATAATGGTCCTGCAAAATCTATTCCAACCGTTTCAAAAATTGCTGCATCACGAACGCGATTGGGAGGTAGAGAAGAGGCTTCACTTGTTAAACGCTTTGCTTTTTGTTTTTTGCAGAGTATACAATTGGATATAACTGCTTTGATTACTTTACGAAGAGATATAATCCAAAATTTTTCACATAAATTGCTCATAATTATCTGTGTTCCAGTATGGCCTAAAGCTTCATGACTTTCTCGGACTAACATATAAATAATGTCATGATCGTTATCTAAAAAAATGGGGCATAGAAAATTAAGCTCATCTTCTCGATTAAAAATTTTAGTTTTTAAAACGTACAAACCTCTTTCGTTCTTTATTGTTTTGAAAGATGACAATTTATCTTTGGATATGGTATTAAACATATGATTCTGCAAATGTTTCAATAGTCTAGTTTCGGCCGCTTTTATTTCTGTAAAAGTTAAACATAGTTTTTCTTGTTTTGTTTCCGGTAAATGAGATACCTTACGCGTTTCCGTCTTATTATCCTTCGATTTCTTCCTACAATTTGTAAAAAATCTATTCATCCATGCCATGAATCGGATGAGCTTACTGTAAGAAGAAAAATAATTTGTACCTTTAAACTTAAAGTTTTCCGTATTGACTACATGTACTAGTGTTGATTTTTTGGTTTCACTTCTTATTTTCTCCTCAACAAAGTCATGACTCACTGCGGGCCAGTCGACCTCCGATTTATAAAGCCACTTATAAGGCCACTTCGGGCCTAATCACCATTCGGATTGCACCAATTGTTGAGGATTACAGCCGCGTGAAAGAAGATCTGCCGGATTTAACTGTTCCGGCACATATCTCCAGTCGTCGTACTCGCTAGACAAACGAATTTCTTTGACCCTGTTTTATACGAACGTTCCCCATTGTGTATCACGTTTGATCCAAGCTAAAACGATAGTCGAGTCGGTCCAGAACACTGTTCTTGCTACTTTATGTGTCAAAGACTTGACCACAGTATTTGTGAGCCTAACAGCTATAGTAGCCGCCATTAGTTCAAGACGCGGAATCGTAGCCTTTTCCGAGGCTATATGTGACCTAGCACTCAAAGGTCTTACATTTACGATATTCTTGTGTTCGACTCTTGTGAAAACGGCTGCGGCGTACGCCCTACCACTCACGTCACAAAATATGTGCAATGTTAAATTACCCTTTCCCAACTTTCGAGAAATCTCTATCTGATTCAATATGGGCAAGTCGTTTAACCAACTCATGAACTTATTACTTTGATTATCCGCGATTTTGGAGTCCCAGTCCACCCTTTCTTTCCATAGATCTTTGAGTAATAATTTAGGTAACAGAGACGTTACCTAAATTACCTAATGAGTAGACGTAGGGCATGTAAAACCGATAGGATCGAAAACTTTTTGCGTCGCGGATAAAATCGTCCTTTTCGTTACTTCTTCGGGGATCTTCGTATCCAATACCGCCGGATTAATCGATATTATATCTTTTTTTTTTATTCCACAGGATGCCCAGCACGAGAGTTGTCTCCTTCTCTGTAGAATCGTTCGAAATTTTCCAACCACGAAGTTCAAATCCGCCTGCTGCCATGATAGCTGTGGCTTCCTTTACAAATGTTTTCATCTCGTTTTCTGAATCCACACTTGTGACGCAATTGTCCACGTAAAATGATTCTCTTAATTTGTCTATTGATCCTTTGGTCCCTTCCGCGTTTTTCAAAAAGGTCGATAAATGCAGCTCGATAATGGTCGCCAATAAAAAAGGGATTACATGTTAAGCCAAAAACTACTCGGCAGTGACGAAAAACTACTCTCTCATTGTTTACAATCCAGAAAAAACGAAGATAATCTCGATCTATTTCATCTACGGCTATCTGTAAAAACGCTTTCTTTATGTCTGTTGTTATTCCGATTTCCCCTTCTCGAAATCTATTTAAAGAGGAAGGCACTAATTCAATTAAATTAGGGCCCTTTTCGAGACAGTGATTCAACGACGGATGCCCCGAAGCACAGGCTAATGCGTCAAACACAGGTCTTATCTTCGTCGTGCTGTGCATTTTTAATATTGGACGATGGGGTAGATAATGGCCGAAATTTCTACTCCCTTCAGGCATCTTTTCTATGATGCCTTGGGACAACCATTCGTTAAAAACATTATTGTATGCTTCAAAAAGGTTTTGTGCTTTCAGTTTTTCAATACATTTTTTCAGTCTATTGCGCGCAATATCAAAATTACTAGAAACAGGCGCGTGGTCTTCTACCCACGGTAATCTAACTTCGTACCTACCCTCTCTATTCAGCTTGGCTGTTTTTATTAGGAAGTCTCGAGTCCGTTCATCCCTTACCCTTTTATTTGACTTTTCGATCGGATCGGTAACACCTATAACATCTAATCGCCACAAATCAGATAGATTGGCCTCTTGCACAAACAGCGTTGTAATCATTACCGCAGTGTCGGACGTATCACGCTTCTTTGGCAAATTTCCCATTACCGTTCAATCTAAGTGTTTCAAAAGCAATTAAACCATTTTTCAAATCATGTTTTCGACCTGTTATTAATTTACCAGCAACGTCAGCACCGATAAGAATATCAATAGGACTATCTTTGTCTTCAATGTCTGACAAAATAATCCTATTGGTCTGTAATTCTTCAATCCACTTATCATATCTAATACTTGGGATTGTACCGCAAATAGTGTCTTGACTCAAGGCTGAAAAATTGCATGCATACGAATTATCCAAACTCTTCAAGTGTATCAGAAATAGATCATGCTTTTTGCTTTCGGATTTGCCAAATAAAGAATGCGAGACCTCAAGTTTATCAAGAGAAACATAGCCTAAATCTCTTGCGATATCGGTGCGGATATACGAACGTTGCGAAGAAGTGTCTATAATTGTTCTTACAACCTTTTCGCGCGATTGAAAATACAGCTTCACTCGAAGAGTCTGTAAATAAACATCCGGTGTCTCACAAAACGTAGCTAAATTGTGATTCTCGACCGCTTTTTCATGATTAGCCGGTTTATTTACTAGGACGTTCTCTTTACCAAATCCCGAACACATCAAGAAAACGTGTCGTTTGGAACACCAATCGCATTTTACCTTAACTCTACATTTTTGAGAAACATGTCCGCGTTTTAAACAGCTAAAGCAACAACTTTCCTTTTTTACAATATCTTTTCGTTCATCTAACGTTAATTTACGCGCGGTTTCACAGCTTTGGCTTTCGTGACTTGACTTACAAAAAATACAGGCCGGCTTCTTCTTTTCTTCTTTCGCTACAAACAGAACACTGGCACTGGCGGCTTCCTTTGATAATTCTGCTCTATCTTTCTGTTTTCTCGCCTTGTCCGGTTCTGCTGGGAACCCGAAACCCGTTAGTGCCATATCGATGCGTTCCTTATTTTCTACTTCCAACTGTAGAAATTTAAGCAGTTTTGTTAATCGGTCGGTAGTTTCGTGTTGTCCATTAGTTTCCGTCATTTCTCGTTGTCTGCTGCGTTGCCACGCCCGTAAGACCTCTTCCGGCAGAGACGATTCAACCAAGGGATACAACATGGCTGCGCATTTGTCCGTCGTTACACCAAGCGTCTCTAATGCGCGTATATAGCATTCGACTTTATCGTATATACTCGACAGAGACGACTTCTTATTTCCCCTCCCTGCATTCTGCAACACGAGCCCAAGCAGTTCGCGCACATAAAATTCTACTACAATATCGATTCGACCGGAACGATTCTTCAAGCTCGTAATAGCCTTTGCGTAATTCTGTCCCGTTGGCGGGAAACTTTTCACGAACTCGTTCGCGCGCGAATCGGGAACTGTCGCTTGTAGCAGATACTGGAACTTATCTTCGTTGCTTATCGATGGGTCATCATCTATTTTCTTAAATTGACTCCAGAATGGAAGCCAGTCCTTGATATTATCACTAAATTTTGGAAATTTCGACGTCTTGGTAGCGATTGACGATGCCGCTCTCGGCACGCTCTCCGCTAGTGCCGACATCACGTATGCTATTTTCATCTTCGCCGTTAGCTACTGCGTCTTGTACGAGTCGTCTGATTCCAATTCTCTCGCAATATCGTCGTCGTTCCAGTCCGATTGAAAGAGTGCTTGCCAATAGACGGAATGTACTGTGTCTAATTCCGTCATTTTCGCTTCCAAGATTTGGAATGCTACTAATTTATCTTCTCTCGGACATTCACTTTCCATTCTCGTCGTAAAAGCTGTGAGTGTCTTCGTGAAAGCTGTGCGAAGGGCTCTTCTTTGTTTCTTGATGGCGTCCATACTGTCTTCACTCACTACCCGATATCGAAACGACGAAAACTACCCAGCTCGATATTATCCCCGGAATCCTGTCACGGTCGCCAGATGTAGAGGATCGGGAAATGTTACCGAACTAGAAGCCTTATGCTTCTAAATACTGAAAAGCTTTATTGAAACGCGATTACAATGTCTTAGAGCTGTGTTCTATCGCTCACGCCGCTCAACTACGACTAACTCCCTGCTCTCTACGCTCCCACTAGTCCGCGACTCGTCTCTCTTTTGTCTTTTCTCACGCAAAGCGCGGGACCCTCTGTTCGAGGTCCGAGACATCATGAATGCCGGTACGCGTCGCACTACGAGGCTATGTTCCTCTGTTCCCACCCAAAAAGTCCGAAAATGTCTCATGCAGCGGCTGCTAAATACATGGGGAAGTCGAAATCATTCGTGAGTAAATAGGTTCAGCGATACAAAGAGATGAAAATTGTCGATGACTTGCCTGAACGTGGCTCGAGAGGCAAAATGTCCTCTAAAATCAATAAAATAATAGTGAACTTGTTCTCGCGGAATCCTGGCTTAACACTACATCAAGGAACAGCAAAATTGAAGCAGAAAAATTTAGATATAACATACGAAGCTATCCGAACCCATCTCATGATATCAAATGGCGCAGTACAGTAAAAAAACCGTTGTTAGGTGAAAAGCACGTGACGAAGCGACTCGCTTGGGCGAAGAATAATATTGACCGAGATTAGAGCAATGTAATTTTTACGGATGAAGCTTCTGTTTGGGGATATATTATCGCTCCACGAGCCTGGTCAACTTCCACCAACAGGTTGATATAGCGGACCGTTAAACACCTAGTAAAGGTGCATCTTTGGGACTGCTTTTCAAAAAGGTTTCGGAGCTGCTGGGTTTCGGAGCTTTGCATTTGTCTACCTACAATCTGAATGCTCCGAAAATGCTCGAAATAAATCTTTATTACTGACTGCCGAACGTTGGTTCATCAAAAACAACGAGAACTAGATCCTGCAGAAGAATCCTAACACACGATCCCGCAGCAAGCTCTGCATCAAGTGGAAGGAGCACTCTGGCATCTTTACACTTGATTGGCCGTCGCAGTCGTCCGACGCAAAACGAGTCGAGAATGTGTGGACATGCATCAAGCTTCGTGGAAGAAAAGTATTCACTTTGAAGCAGTTAACTCGAGAAATTCGTCGCATTTGGAGGTCCTTACCGCATGAATACGCCGTCAACTTGGTCGAAAGCATGCTTCGAAGATGCCAGGCAATTATCGACATCGATGGTAACTGGATGCATTATTAATATAATTGTATTTTTGTTCGGATCAAATACAAGGTATCCATATATTTGAAAATTGTATTAAATAACTTTTTCTACAAATTAACCCGCACACGCTCTTACTTGACAGACTGTAATTCGGCAGCGCATGATATTCGAAATCTCGGCTCGCTATCATGACGATATAATTTGATAGCGAAGAATATTTGAAATCTCGGTTCGGGATCGCGACAATTTAATTCGGCAACGAAGTATACGCTCGTGACTGTCGAGGGTCACGACAGCCACGCAGGTACTTGGCAGTGTGCGCGCTCTTAGGTGCGTTCGGTAACTATATTCTTTATCAAAGAAATGAGCTCTCCGCGCTCGCGAGAGGAACGTGAATCCGTATCCTCCCGGGTGGACGGCCGGGTCCCAGCTCATCCAATTCGCGATCCGAAACTCTAACACCAAAATGTCGTTCCGCCTGGAATGGACTCACCAAAAAGTGTCACGAACCAGGCGCTGTCGGGCTGCTGGCTGCAGTGATCTCCTCGGGTTACACACAAAATAACCGTGGGAGACCTTACAATGCTCCCTCCGAAGTCGTCCTGTGATGGCAAATGTAATAGGCGTCACGTCCTTCACAATATGCCGTCTCACTAGTTGAATCACAAGAGAGCTCACAACAGTTATTGAGGCCGGATTTCGGATTTTATTCCGAAATTGAATCCTCGACCACGACAGCTTGAGACTTCTGATTGGCAAATTATTTCAGAGCCGTTTTCTTTTGTTTATCTCCAAATGTTTAAATCGAATCTCTCTGCTATCATGTTGGTAGTTTGCGGACTCATGGCTTCGTCCTTGGGGCATCGCCTCGTCGGCAGCCTTTGTCTCTTGTCGCCTCTTGAGTCTCGCGGCGTCCTCGCTTGGCTTAAAAGACGCACCGGGTCACGGAGGATTTGCAGGCTGGCGCTGCAGCCGCGGCTGTCCTCTGCTCGTCCACGGTGTCGGTCGACTTCTCCCTCGCGGCTTCCTCGCGGTAGCTCGTGGTCGACTCACTTCGGCAGCAGATGACGATATTTCTCGACAGTTTTCGAGCATTATTCTCGGACTCTGAAACATTTCAGCCATATGGACCGTCTCCTATACTTAGTTCAGGAATCAAGGAAATGATTCACCTATAAGGTCCAGCCTCCGATGTATCGTCTTTCGTCCTTCCTCCTTCTGTAGCGGCAGCACAATCCCTTAGTTGGCGTAGATCTTCTTTCTTCTACGCGTTTTTTCGACCGCCCGCTCGTGCGTCGTACGCACTACGACTTCGTTACACAAAATTTTTTTCATTTATCGGGTACGCATTCCTCTCGCCTTACGGCTAGGACGCAACACCCACCATTCAACCTGGAAATGCATTCGTATTTCCTCACTAATTACAGTGACAGGCGATCCTTCAAAATCGCCACGTCACAAGAAAAACCCTATATAGTGTATGAACTCCCTGAATAACTCGGAAAATTCAAATTTTAGTGAAAAGTAACTCAGACGAAAGTTATATTTATTGAGTATTATTTGGGAATAAAACCTTCAAAAAAAATGTCAAAATGTAATTTTAAACATCATTTGGAGGTTAAATTGTTTTTTTCAGTTGACATGACTTACTTTTGACACTTGGAAATCGATAAAATATTCTGCATTAAGACATGCATGATATGTGGAGGTCAAATTAACCCAAAAGGATTACATAAAGATCACACATTTTTTTTTTCATGAACATGTTATCTCATAAATTAACCCTGCTAAAAAAAAGAGTTCCTAACAAGATTAGTAACGTTTTGGAAGAGAGATAAAACAAAAGATATGACCTTCACACAAGTGAAGGTTCATTAGCTGGATTAACTAACAAGGAGAGATTGTCAATATACACCGCGTTAGATTTGGCTAATCTTTATATATGTTTATATATGTTGTAATAATCCATTTCCCTGTAAAAACAGCTTGTATGACTGTGGTCAATAAGCACCAGTTTACAAGAAATCGGAGTTGAAAGTTTTCCGTGCGCCTAAAGTACTTCAGGAGCTAAAGTGCTTAAGTAGGAGCGAAACTCAAGCAGCCATCGTGGCGAGTAGGGAACGCGGCTAGAACGCTCGAGGTCATGCGTTCGATTCCGGCTTGTTCAAACTTTTTTTTCATTTTTTTGAAATAAGAACTAAAATGAATTATTAATATATGAATTAGCCAACTATCATTTCAGTATTATTTTCATTCACATTTTTTAAACAGAATTGTACGAAAAGTAACGAGACACGCCTGTCAACGAATAAATAAATTCTTCTTTTAAACTTCGGGGAAAGATTTTATTTCAACATTACATTATTAGTCGTTCTGGATCATTAATACATCTTGATTTAATTAACTGTATAAGCTGAAAGGTCTTTCCTTCAATAGCTGGATGATTTTCTAACCTAACCTTAAGAGGCAAAGTAAAGGCTAGGTTCTAATGTAATAATGTGGGATCAATGTGATCACTACATTTTATAACGTGAAATTTTACTTCTTGCCAAATCTCCATATAAAACTGCGAGAATTTTACAGAACACAGATTTTACAGATTTTACAGAGTTGACCTTCATGTGACCTTGAAGCATATCAATTGTGTGATATTATTTTACTTATCTTAGATACTTTCTTGATATTGTGGTCGCCATATATGCGCGAACTGTCTATCACATCTATCAATACTGAGTCTAAGGTCGGTATTTATAGTCGAATCTTATTTCAAGACCGTCTTAAGTAATGTCTTAAGATGCGAATACGGCTCTGTGATTGGTTCATGACATTTTAAGACAGTACTCAAGATGATCTTAAATATAAGATCGGACTATGAATACCGGTCTAAGTGTTCTGAAGTAGCTTTTAGGAGCTCTCTCTCTCTCTCTCTCTCTCTCTCTCTCTCTCTCTCTCTCTCT
>NW_022639596.1:666402-667222 GCF_010583005.1 Odontomachus brunneus
TCTCTCTCTCTCTCTCTCTCTCTCTCTCTCTCTCTCTCTCTCTCTCACTTATTTTTAAATATTTAATATAATATTAAGCAGAATAGTTTTCGGAACATTTTACACATATGCTTAAACGATCAGAAATGTTATCTCATACAAATATCTTATTTGAAAATGACATGCAAGCATTTTGGACATGCGTTCAAATTCTTTCGCTTCTGACGTTATTTATCCAAAGTTTCACGGCGTGCGACCAGAAACTTTATCAATATCAAGATATAAAATAAAATATCTCGAAAAATATTCACTTTCCTATAATTTTATTTTAATATTCATACCTACACAGAATAATTCTAGACATGAATTTGTGTTAAAAAAAAACCACGATTTTATTAAAGAAATTCAAATTGATTTTGAAATAGGCTCATTCAATAGAAAATGCCTTAAATTTTGTAATGTTAACGATCTTGAAGTCTAGCGACTGTCAATTGCGTAACCTACCGAGCAAGTTATGAACGGTAAGAGAAAATAAAGAGACGTAGCCTTCGAAAATCATCTCATTTATATAAGTAATTCCAAGCCCTGTATTAGCATATTTCATTAAAACTGGAACACCCTATATATATATACATATATATATATATATATATACAGGGTGTCCCGAAGTCCCATGATGACCCTTGGTGAGAACGTAGAACGGATTGAGGTGAGCAAGAAAGTCCTGTGCCGTTTTGCGATATTCGCAATAGTTTTTGAGAAATTAATTATTTTGTCTCAACAAATCAGCGTACAGAAAGCGGCAGCGGAAAGAAAGATGCCTTCGGCCGACGTGCGACCG
>NW_022639596.1:668586-673399 GCF_010583005.1 Odontomachus brunneus
TATATATATATATATATATATATATATATATATATATATATATATATATATATATATATATATTTTATAGGATATCCTATAATATACTAGATGAAGCGACTTGCTGGTGTGCAGATAAAATTTGTTCAACTGAACACAAAAGTCCTCTATACAGTTATATAAATAAGCACGTAAAATTTTGAATGATTAATTATAAAAATTTATGTATGATCATGTATAGTAAAATACAGTGGTAATAATATTCTGTTATATGCTTATATATTAAACTTGTAATTAAGTCAAACTAAACAAAAAATTGCTTTATCATTTTGTAACTAACTATACAGATTTTGAAGTTACTAATTAAAAAAGATTGATGAATAATTGTGCGTAATCATTTGCTAATTTTCTTTAATTGGTAATTAAAAAATTTACAGGATTATTTGCAAAATAATATTAGACTTTTTATTCAGTTTAACAAGTTTTACATGTACACGAACGGATATGCACATTACATCAAACACCTTCTACAATTATTTTAAACTTGTATGATATATAACGTACAATAATGACATACCTTATAATGGTCCTCTGCTTTTTTCCATTGTTCTTCGCTCAGATCAAGCGTCCCGAAAGTTTGTCTTGCATAATGGATAAGTGCTGGATCATTCCGTGAAATCTTCGTAAGCATCGGATTCTTGGATTTAACATGCTGCCTCTTGGACGGAGAGGGTATTATAACGGCGGGTTGTCCGATTTGTCCCGGTATAGCTATACCAGGCTGAGAAAATACAGCACTTGGTCTAGTATTGGAAGATACATTTGTTTCTGCAACTAGAAGCTTAGTGTCGGCGTCACCCCAGCGACTACGTCTTCTCCTTTTACGTTCTTCTTTATTATCATCTCTCAGTTGATCTGTTACGTAAAAACGTACATATCAAATATAATTATGTAACTAATTGAATATAATCACTGCATATTTAAATTTCACTTACCAGGTATTGCATTGTGCTTCTGGGACTTATCTATGTCATCATTGTCACTGAGTGCTTCTTCAGGACAATAAAGCTCAGCACCGCTGTTCTTTTTATCCTTATCCGGTTTCTCGGAACGTAATTTCGAAACCAATCCCCTGTACTGGAGATACGCTGCACTTTGCTTTTGGTGCAGAAACCTTGATTAAAATAATACTTAAAACGCTGTCTAATATAACATGTACTCCTAGATATAATACTTTCATAGAAAAGATTTAATGTTAATATAAAAATAAAATAAAAAAATTAAATTGATAACCGTATGTAATGTATAAACGTTAAAAACTAGAAATAGTATAAAATTATAGAAGTACATATATTCTAAAAAATGTTATAATTCAAGAAACGTGCAATAAAGTTTTTATAGTATTGAAATGGTATAGATATTGTTTTATTCTTAACTAATTTTCGTAATAGAAGATTTCAAGTTATTCGAACATCATAGAATTTACGCAGATTTTTTTAATTAGCAGAAACAAGATAACATTTTTGGATAGTTCTAATATGAAAAAAAAACTTAAAAACATTTATACTGAATCGTAGAAATATGTATGACATATATGTTTGTATATGTGTGTGTAAACAGGGGTTTTGGATATAGGTATCCGATCACTCATGTGCAGGTAAAACTCATTAAACTGAATTGAAAAATTGTACATCACTTTGTATATTATCATAGTAATTATTGCAATATCAATAAAAAAATATCAGTTAATCAATGCGCGCGATGGGATGAGACGAGTTTTGTATGATAATCTAAAGTGACACGTTTTGAACAGGTTTTCTAGCAATAATTAATATAAGCATGTGGTCTCAGATTAACGCGTGTAACGTAGGACTGTGCTGTTCATTATGTTACTACGTCTTTCACTTTTATCTGATCTTCAACATTGCTAGGAAATAATAAAAAGGCCCTAGGCACGTCTCTTCAAATTCAAACAGAGCTTATCCTACCGTATCGCACGCACTTGTTCACCAATTTTCGAAAAAATGTATATATAAAGAATGTCTCAGAACAATCGTTGAAGCTCTCATGGAGGCATAGTACGGATTAAGATAAACATAAAAGTCTTATACCGTTTTGTAATATTTGTAATAATTATCGAGATATTAATTTTAAAAAATTTTTGAATGATTATGCGAAATATGGTAGATAAATTGTTTAACTAATGACTATGTCTGTCATGCTTATACATATGTTTATATATTAAATCAAACTAAACAAAAAAGTTCTCTACCATTTTCCTAATAATTTTATAGGTTTTTAATTATTAATTAAAGAAGATTGGCAGATGCTTGCAATAATATATTAATATTATCTAATTAATAACTTTAATTATTATCTTGATTATTATTGCAAATATCGCAAAACGGTACACATATTTTTATGTTCACCTCGATCTATTTTACGTTCCCACAAAAATTGCATAGGAAAATTTGGAATACCCTGTATAAATATATATATATACGCAAAAAATACAAAATCACATGTAAAGCTAGAGCACGTCAATATAAACACGAGGACTTTGGCATGTTGCAAACAACTACTTAAAATTCTGAGATATTAATGAAAAAAATTGACGAACAAGAGCGCGTACTGTTGTGTTACTAGGTTCTATAAACGCAAAATCTCATTAAAAAATGGCTGAAATGCAACTGTTTCTTACAAGTAGTTTTTCAAGTGTTCCACGCTGATTTCTTTCATCTTTTGGAATCTGATTCAAGAATCCAAAATGTGATAATTGATACTAAAAAATAGCTCAGTATTACTTAAAGCACTTATACAGTGTGTTTTCTTTTGAATGATATAAGAAAGTATGATAAAATATCTCGCGAACAATGCCTTTGCGAAGAAAATATTCTAAACAAAAGTTGCTTAGTTTCAAGGGATACATAAGATGATGACCCGGTAAACATCGACTTTAGGGGAGACAACTCCAATGACCTTGATCTTGATAATGTTGTCAAGGTCATCGTCCTGAGTAGCATGCAAAAGGTTTTAGTCATCGCTCGTTGTTTATTAAAAAATTATTGACAAAAGAAGATTGAAAAATATAGCAGATTATATAGTATATATTATAGTACTATATAAATAGTACATGTATATGCGCGGGGGAAGGGCTCTGCACTTCCTCCCCAAAAAACTAACCTTAACCTATTTATTGAAGTATAATAAACTATACACGTATATACGCAACGCAATCTTTACATTTTTATACGGTAATTATTCAGTTTAGGCCCCTTACTTCCGATTTCGATGAAAGTAGGCTCAATCAATGCGTTTTTGCACGAGAAACAACTTTTTTATTTGACAAAATCGTTGCTCTCTACTGCGAAGCGAGATATTAATTGGCAAAGTTAACGGTACATTAGGTTAGGAAATCTGTCACAACGACGATATGTCTGTTTCTAGTCGTGTGACTGGGGAGCTACATTCCTCAGACGACCCGCACCGCGGCGACGAGGGGGGGGGGGACGCAGTCTGTTGTGCTAAAGCTATAAATAAAAAGTTATAAAGAAAATAAATTTCGCAAATACGATATAGTTTGTTCACACTATACATATGAAATGTATATACCTTAGAAATGTTATAAAAAAAGATGTATTTTCTAAAAAGTGAGAATTTCTCACAAAAGACTATGATTCCCCCCCGCGGTGCGGGGGGTCTGGGGACTGTAGCCCCCCAGTCACACGGTTAGGAACAGGCACCTTTTTATTAATACGCGTATATATGTGTATTGTGTATATTTATATGTGCACATCACAGATGTCTATACTAAACTAGATTGCTAACATACCATCATTACATGTAACATGGCTTGTGTCCGATAGAGTTTCCAGTGTATGTGAGAAAATGGCCGCTACCGTCACATATTTTCACTACGTTTAGTCATAAAATTCTTTTGTTAAAAATGAGTAGAGCAAATAACATCCATACCATCTGTTTCTGTTGCGGCAATTTTTGATGCAACTCAGGAAGCAAATTGAGCGCAGACTGACATCAGATTGACATCAGATTCAAGCAGACCCTGTCGTCAGTTCCATAGTCATCTATCGAACCCATTGATTTCTAACCATACCTGGATAGTGCACGCCTTTGTTCTCGAGCGGTCAGAAAGAGATAGTTGAGTGGGGACGGTGTACCCTTGTCTAACCAACTTGAGGTACCACGTGACTCAATGTACCCACTCTAAAAACATTAACCTCCACACACATTTTCCATACATTGAAACAGTATATTTATATATAATATATAGAATATCTCACACTGTCCTCCGGGCATTTTGTAGGGACGTAGAACAGGTTGAGGTGAACATAAAAGTCCTGTACCGTTTTGCGATATTCGCAATAATTATCGAGATATTAATTGTAGAAAATTTGTAAATGATCATGCAGAATATGGTAAATGAGTTATAGTAGCAACGACTGTCGTCGTGTACTTATACTTTAGGTCAAATCGAACAAAAAAGTTCTCTACCATTTTCCAAATAATCACATAGATTTTTAATTATTAATTAAAGAAGATTATTGCACGATTTTGCGTGATAATGCACTCATCTTCTTTAATTAATAATTAAAAATCTATGTGATTATTTGCAAAATGGTAAAGGACTTTGTTCAATTTGACCTAAAGTATAAGTACACGACGGCAGTCGTCGCTATTATAACTCATTTACCATATCCTGCATGACCATTCACAAATTTTCTACAATTAATATCTCGATAATTATTGCGAATATCGCAAAACGGTACAGGACTTTTATGTTCACCTCAACCTGTTCTACGTCCCTACAAAATGC
>NW_022639596.1:673409-675842 GCF_010583005.1 Odontomachus brunneus
AGAGGAGAATGTGAGACACCCATATAAGAGAGAATAAATGAACCATTCCTTTAGATAACATACACTAGCAGCGACAGCAGTTTTATCTTATCGAATAACGAGTGGTACCGGTCAGTTCGTCGCTCACATTTCGGAATTGATGTTTTTAGTCACGGTGGTTTACGCTTGAAAGAGGCAACCACGTCCCAATTCGACTATCTCTCTCTCTAACCGTTTAGTACCGTGGAGGAGGTAGGCAGTGAGCCTTCCATTATGATTATACAGTGTGATCGGAAACAATCGCATTCGGTTAATATTCTCGTATTTTTTAGCGAATTCTAAGGTTATTTTTCCTGTTGCAAAATGTTATCCGAGGCTTAGTTGCTGAGATATAAAGAGCAATAGTTAGCCACTCACAGGCCAGATACAGAAAGTAGGCAGGGGCGACACAATTCACCGTCAGACACAGACAATACACATGTGACAATATTCATACATCTTAGTTTGTAAATTTTTTAATACTTGCGTCAATGTGATTGTACACAATAATAAATAAATTATCTTAATTTAGTTAAATATGATTATAACATAACATGTAAGGGTGAAATAGTCGATTGCGTTCGCACACGCGAACTTGACGGCAGATTGCGCGTAGATCCTCGTTTCGTAGGTTATTCAATTAAATCTTTGGTAGAAAATTTTCTCATAATTTTTCATAATTACTCATAGAATGAGCGCTTTCTCATAAATACTCATAAATATTCATAAATACTTGTAAAATACAATGAAAAAAAAAGTTTTTCTATATTATTTTTTCATAATTTTTAAGATTTTCTTTGGTGAGATTCGAACTTGAACCGAAGACATCTTTTGGATAATCGTCCGTCGCCTTAGACACTACGCCAATTCCTCATTTGATAAAAAATGCTTTGTATTGCCCACTTAAAGTTTAAGGAAGAAAAATCTTAAAGTTTGTTCGCTTTTTAAACCACAAAATATAGATGAAACCGTTTAGGGTATAAATAATGTAAGAAAGACCGGTACAATAATTCAAAATTAATTTTCTACCAGGGACTGTATGGAAAATCACTGCAATAAAACAGCAGGTAATGACATTTTTCCATTATGCTAATAAAATACTGTGCTTTTACATGTGCAAATTAATTTTGTCGATCGTCCAGTTCAGATTGTATTAAATTTTATCAAAATCGAAGCATAATATCCATTTAGCACAAATGTCCGAAATATATCCCAGAGACATCCCAGAGATATCACATTGTCTCTGGAACGTCTCTGGGATGTATTTCAGACATTTGGTGCTATATGGGATATATTTTCAAATAAACCATCACAAAAATTCTGTAAAAGTTATTTACTTGGCAGGATTAATATTTTATTCGATGCTGCTGCCTTCAATATTTATTGCATGACGGTTAAATCATTCAGATTTAATGACATAATGACACTTGAAATAATAATAATAATAACACAGACAGCACAAATGTCCAAAATCGAGTCATAAGACTTTAGGACATCTTTAAGACATCTTTAAGACAATACCTTATAAACTTGTCTTAAAAATGTCTTAAAGATGTCTTAAAGACGTCTTATGACCTGATTTTGGACATTGTGCTTTCTGGGAATTATATGAGAAATTATATGAAAAATTATGAGAACAATTTTTACCAAGAATGGCATATATATACCTTTAAATAGCTATTTAAACTGGCCATTTAACCGTTGTTACCTGTACTCGTTATTCTATACCTGTATTCGTTATTTTTCTATTATTGTTGCTTTCTTATAAAAAAAAATGTATAATACAATTTTAAAAAGTAAAAATTGTTTTCTATTGTGTATATGTGTACAATTATTGTGCATAATATAATATGTGTACAATATAATTATCTTGACGTCTTTCAGAATTTTACATGGTGTGCATGTGAAACTACCCATTTAATAGCATACATATGGCCCTTGATAGAATTAAATAGCCTATCTGCGAAACAGGATCTGCGTGCAATCTATCGCCAGTCTGTCGTCAGAGTTTGTCGGCAGGCTCTGCACACAGTCTGTCACTAATCTGTCGTCAAAACAGATTCTATGTGCAATCTGTTGCCATTCTATCTACAGACTGTTGATAGACTCTGCGCAAAATCTGCGCAAAATCTCGCGCAAGTTTGACTATCTGGGAATAAGATGCTGGCATTTTTGGTTTTACGACAGTAATTTAATGGCCACGCTGACTCACATTGTACGTTATAAGATACACAAGTGACACGCATCACGCACACAGAACCGCCGCCATTTTCTCACATACAACCGGAAACCTCATGCAACTCAAGTCCGAAACCTTAGTTAGCAATCTAGTTTAGTATAGACATCTGTGGTGCACATAAATCTATGTAGTGTCAAAGAACATGGCATTAATGAAACTTTTTTGTTAATAACTTT
>NW_022639596.1:675852-676033 GCF_010583005.1 Odontomachus brunneus
ATCCTTTGAAGCTATTACTGCGGCACAGCGATGAGGCATAGATTCTATCAACTGATCAATAACACTCATCGGTATATTATTCCATTCTTCCGTCAAATGCTCGAGTAACTGTGTCTTATTCGAGTGCTTACGAACTTTAACTCGGCGCTTTAATTCATCCCACAAATGTTCGATGGGGTTG
>NW_022639596.1:676049-677064 GCF_010583005.1 Odontomachus brunneus
ATAAAAAAAAATGTATAATACAATTTTAAAAAGTAAAAATTGTTTTCTATTGTGTATATGTGTACAATTATTGTGCATAATATAATATGTGTACAATATAATTATCTTGACGTCTTTCAGAATTTTACATGGTGTGCATGTGAAACTACCCATTTAATAGCATACATATGGCCCTTGATAGAATTAAATAGCCTATCTGCGAAACAGGATCTGCGTGCAATCTATCGCCAGTCTGTCGTCAGAGTTTGTCGGCAGGCTCTGCACACAGTCTGTCACTAATCTGTCGTCAAAACAGATTCTATGTGCAATCTGTTGCCATTCTATCTACAGACTGTTGATAGACTCTGCGCAAAATCTGCGCAAAATCTCGCGCAAGTTTGACTATCTGGGAATAAGATGCTGGCATTTTTGGTTTTACGACAGTAATTTAATGGCCACGCTGACTCACATTGTACGTTATAAGATACACAAGTGACACGCATCACGCACACAGAACCGCCGCCATTTTCTCACATACAACCGGAAACCTCATGCAACTCAAGTCCGAAACCTTAGTTAGCAATCTAGTTTAGTATAGACATCTGTGGTGCACATAAATCTATGTAGTGTCAAAGAACATGGCATTAATGAAACTTTTTTGTTAATAACTTTTCAATAAACAATGAGCGACAATTAAAATCTTTTGAAGGTTACTCAGGAAGATGACCTCTATAATATATGCCAAAATTAAGGTCATTGGAGATGTCTCGCCTAAAGTCGATATTTACCAGATTTTCTAATAGAAACTGACTTGTCTCATTATTCTCCATTAAATAAATAAATAAATAAATAAAACATTTATATAGATATATTTATATAATAGGACTTTAGGTTGAAGTCCATTTTAAAAAAATCTAACGCGCCGCTAGCAAAATCTTCAGACTAATGCGGAAATTGGTTATTGGTTATTTCCTTATCTTCATATATTTAAAGACATATGTCCTCATACATTAAAAAAAAAAAAAAAAAAAAAAAA
>NW_022639596.1:677074-677786 GCF_010583005.1 Odontomachus brunneus
ATATATCGCAGCATTCATAGTTCCATCAATATTGACTAACGGATCAACGCCACAAGCAGAAAAAACACTCCACACCAACACGTTGCCTCCTCCATGTTTCATAGTTGGAATTTGATATCTTACATTGTTTCTGGTGTTACTGGACGTCGCACATGATGTCTTTCATCACTTCCAAACAGATTAAATTTTGATTCATCGGAAAATGCTACCTTTCTCCAATCTTCTACTGTTCAGTTTATGTGATTCTTTGCAAACTGTAAACGGGGCTTCTGATTCTTCTTGCTAATTAAACGCTTCTTCACACCGATACGCCCGAACAATCCGACATCATGTAAACGTTTTGTAACGGTACAGCGGCTAACATTGGCGAGGTTTTCATCACGGAGTTCGCGAGCAATGTCATTTGCTGTTTTCCGCAGATTAGCAATTGACTTCATTTTAATCACGCGGTCTACTTTTTTTGTTGTTTTTCGCGGTCTTCCACTTCGCGATCCTTTAGATCATATCCAGCACAGTACTTAGCTAATATATTATCAATAGTGGACTTACAAATTCCTAATAGCTCAGCAATATCACGAGATACTTTATCACTTCGCGACAAGCTAATAATTCTTTCTCGGATTGCCTGCTGCGTCTTTCGTGCCATGATGATGCTCTGATGACTATTGATCGATTACTCTTTCGGAAATAAAGTGATAAGCACTCAGTAGAA
>NW_022639596.1:677796-677927 GCF_010583005.1 Odontomachus brunneus
ATCCTTTAGATCATATCCAGCACAGTACTTAGCTAATATATTATCAATAGTGGACTTACAAATTCCTAATAGCTCAGCAATATCACGAGATACTTTATCACTTCGCGACAAGCTAATAATTCTTTCTCGGA
>NW_022639596.1:677937-678273 GCF_010583005.1 Odontomachus brunneus
CCGAATCAGCGATGGTGATGCACGGTGTGATGCCAAACAGAAGACGCGGCCCGTACACTGTTTAATATTTGAGATTCTAATTTAAATCAGTTTCTTGACTTCAATAATATTTAGTTACTTTTAATTATCATGTGTATCAAAATTTACTATTTTAACACAAAACATTGTGTTTAAGTTAAATTATTTAACTCCATTATCTTACTTATCTTAGTTAAATTAACGACATATTTAGTAGGAGCAGTGGCAACTTATAGGAATAGTTAAATTACTCAAATATATTAATTTGACATTACGGATTTAACAGTGCACGTACACAAGAAGCAGCCATGCATGCGC
>NW_022639596.1:679863-680011 GCF_010583005.1 Odontomachus brunneus
ATATATATATATATATATATATATATATATATATATATATATATTCTTTTTTCTTTCTACATCGTTTGAAATCTTATAGTCTCATTTCAACAATTAGATAAATTGTTGATGACTAAAAAATAAAAATAAATAGTTATTATATTTATTG
>NW_022639596.1:680021-680262 GCF_010583005.1 Odontomachus brunneus
TCAGTTTATGTGATTCTTTGCAAACTGTAAACGGGGCTTCTGATTCTTCTTGCTAATTAAACGCTTCTTCACACCGATACGCCCGAACAATCCGACATCATGTAAACGTTTTGTAACGGTACAGCGGCTAACATTGGCGAGGTTTTCATCACGGAGTTCGCGAGCAATGTCATTTGCTGTTTTCCGCAGATTAGCAATTGACTTCATTTTAATCACGCGGTCTACTTTTTTTGTTGTTTTT
>NW_022639596.1:680272-683797 GCF_010583005.1 Odontomachus brunneus
ACACACACACAGGGTGTCTGATAACTGTAACACACGAACTCCATAGAGGCGTAGAGCTAAGCGAAAGGATCAGAAAAGTCCTCTTTCATTTAGCGTTAACGCGTCTAGTTTGTTAGTAACAACCGCGTAAAGTTTGGCGTTTGTCACGCCCATCGCGTTTTGATCTTAAGGTTTTTCAAAGGAAACTTTGTTGAATCCTTATTGAGATTTAAAGAAATATTATAATAAACAATAAAAATTACATATTCTGAACATTTTATTCAGAAGATTACACATCCCAGGTAGCACATAGCCGTGATAATGACGTGAATTTTACGTCATCTGTTATGTCATTTGTTAGAGCGCTTAAAGTATATTCACGGAGCAAACATTGGCGCCGCTAGAAAGAAGTGAGTTTGTGAATTGAGCGCGGTCAATGGCAGCACTATCGGCTGGATAATTGTGATTCGGGTCCGTCGGCGTCTCTCCGTCGCAATAGTAACGTGTGTGAAGGAAGAATTATGGTAGTACAACGATAGCGTGTATCTTGAGTGGAAAAATCATTGCGAAAGCTATAGAGAGACTTCAAAAGTTGTTAAGCATCTGTAAACGTTGTAAGCGGGTTTATAATATACTCTCTGTTGTTAATTCGGAGTTTTGCATATTATCGGACTCCTCGAACCAGCGGGCATAACGAGCAGGAGATCTCACGAAAAAATTCCCAAACATATAATATTTGGTCCTTCGAGCCGGATCTTTCTCGTTGGGTAGCAAAGACCGTCACAAGGACGCATCTCACTGACAAGAAGGAAACATTTGTGTACTACGAGAGTGCATCACGTCAACAAATGACCCTTTGTGCGTCTTCTATCTCGCCATCTTTGGTTCGGTCGTTGCAACGGGAGGTAGTTAGGACTATTGTCGGTCATTATTGTCGTAAGTAAGTATCATTGTTACGACGCTTAACGAAAACCCAAGTCGAAATTTGCACGGTAAGGTTATCATTGGCATTATTCCTTCAGGAAGCAGGCAACAGCCAAGTAGCTACAGAGTATCACGATTAAAGTCGTTGAAAGTGAAACGTGGACAAATAAAAGCACAATGCACAAGGTTCAGGTCGTACCTGGACGATTTGGACTCTCGCAATGTTACGGTCATCGAATTACGGTAGTGGATGCAGAAATTTTCAGAGAATTGGGAACTATTCAATTCAATACAATCAGAGGTTGAGGAGTCAGAGACATATCCTGAGAATGTGGCAAATAATGACGAGGAGAGGAATGCATTTGAAAGGCGTTATTTCCAGGTAACTTCAGAGTTAGAATTCTTAATAGAATCTAAATCGTCTCCATTAAGGTCAGCAGGTCAAGTTTTCAGAGACATAAGAGAAGGAACTCCAGCAACACAGAAAAATATAATTCCGAACGATCGTTTAAGGTTACCTCGCCCTTCATTTTCACTTCGCCTATTAATCGCCTTTCATTTTCAGGTGGTTTTGAGGATTGGATCCGCAACATGTTCTCAAGCATGATAGATCAAAATAGTTCGCTTCCTAATGTACAGAAAATGCAATATCTACTAGCTTTGTTGAAAGGTGAAGCTCGCGATGTCATTAGTGCTCTTGAAACATCAGATGTTAATTATGTCGAGGTTTGGAATATGTTGCTAGAGAGGTATATCGATCGTAGTTTAATAGTTCAAAAACATGTCAAAGCATTGTTTGCAGTACCTAGCATACCTAAGGAGAATCATTTGGCATTGAGACGCATGATAGATAGCGTTTTGAGAGCCATGAAGGCTCTACAAAGACAGATCAGTGGGACGACTTGATAGTGCATCAACGAGTAGATTGAATCACAAAACCAATCGAGCTTGGAAGGCTACGTTAAAGAGAGGAGATCTTCCCAACACAAAACTATTGCTGGATTTCTTAACGCAACATTGTAGAGCTTTGGAAGCTTCTGATCACAACAAATTGTGATTTCTTCTGAAAAGGTCAATACAAACAAATCGACGAATGTTCACGTAGCTTCAACTAGTTTCAATTGTGTATATTGTAGTAGTCAACAACATTCTATATATGCTTGTAAGAACTATCTACAGCTTGATGTTCAGAAAAGAGTAAAGGAAGCAAAATTGCGTAAATTGTGTCTAAATTGTTTAAAAGGCGCAGGCCACCAGGCTAAGCATTGCGATTCGGATTCTTGCCGCAAATGTGGTAAACGTCACAACACATTGTTACATTATGAACAAGTAGTGAAGTCGGACAATTCGGTCCACGAAACAGAATCAGCTCAAACAGAGTCGGTAACGGTTATGGTCACGAGCCACGTCATCATTAAAAGCCCTCACATATGAAATGACAATTGCATATGCATAGCATAAGACTGTATGATCCAATGAGCATCGAGTATTTAGCTGCCATATTGATGCTTGATGCTCAATACTCGATGCTCATTGGACCATACAGTCTTATGCTATGCACATGCAGTTATGTCATTTCATGTGTAAAGGCCTTTAGAATGCTAAACAAGTATTTCTTGCCACTACAATAATTAACGTTAGTGATAACAAAGGACATAGTAGATTCTGTAGAGCATTATTAGACAGTGTTTCACAATTTTATTTCATTACCTTCGAATGCGTGTGAAAATTAGATTTAAGGACATATCCGACAAATGTTCCAATTTGCGGTCTAACAAGTAACACTACCCAAGTGATACTCGCCGATTCGGACCAAACTTTGCACATCGATAGAACACTAAAAAATATTGAACCCGTGTTTTTTTATATCGGCAGAATACCGTTTTAAGGGGTAGAAACCACCCCTATCACCCCCAAGCAGGCTAACCTACCTAAGCCTGGGTAGAGCGAGTTTAATCGTCTGCTTGTCTTTAAGAAATTAAGTTTCCAACCCCAAAGAAGCTAACTATACTTAACCCTGATTTATCCTACCTCTACACACCTGCCTTATAACCTTTGTAAACCTCGAAAACTACCTCTACTGATCTCTAAGTAGGCTATCCCACCTTACCCTGGGTGTAGAGAATTTATACGTGTTTTTCTTTTCAAAAATCATCTTTCGGGAGATAAATAAGCTAACAAAATTTGACCCTGACCTACCTAGTACCTGCATGGTCGCTTTTTTTGAAACGCTATAAACATTTAATCTATCTGCTTATTCTACTTTTTATTGTAAATTTATTAAAAAGCCAAATGGTAGTGTGCAGAATTCATCATTATTTTTAAGAAGATATTAAAATGTTTTGAAATGTATTAAAATTGTATGTTAGTCCCAAAAAATGTTCAATATAAAAATATTACACTAGTTTTATCTTTATTTTTAAATTTCGATCTAATATTTTTATGAATTTTAAAAAACATATCTTACTATAAAGTATTAAACTTTCAAATACAAAACAACATTAAACTTGTAGCATTATGTTTCGTATAATTCATTGCTACTTTGCTACTGATTTTTAATATCTTCATGTGTTAAGTTTATTTCATATGTATATGCATATTTGTTTCATACGTATATGTAGT
>NW_022639596.1:685343-685918 GCF_010583005.1 Odontomachus brunneus
ATATATATATATATATATATATATATATATATATATATATATATTCTTTTTTCTTTCTACATCGTTTGAAATCTTATAGTCTCATTTCAACAATTAGATAAATTGTTGATGACTAAAAAATAAAAATAAATAGTTATTATATTTATTGTTTGAGCTACAAATTATGTATAAACTACAAAAGTTGTAATATTATGTTTAGAGAACAATATAAATGTAAAATATCACACACGCACGCACACGCACGCACACGTACACACACACGCACGCACACACACACACGCACGCACGCACACACGCACACACACACACAGACAGACAGACAGACAGACAGAGACACACACACACACACAGGGTGTCTGATAACTGTAACACACGAACTCCATAGAGGCGTAGAGCTAAGCGAAAGGATCAGAAAAGTCCTCTTTCATTTAGCGTTAACGCGTCTAGTTTGTTAGTAACAACCGCGTAAAGTTTGGCGTTTGTCACGCCCATCGCGTTTTGATCTTAAGGTTTTTCAAAGGAAACTTTGTTGAATCCTTATTGAGATTTAAAGAAATATTATAATAAACAATAAA
>NW_022639596.1:685928-686074 GCF_010583005.1 Odontomachus brunneus
ACCAAAAACTTTTGAACAGTGACTTATTGAAAATGTGTTTGTAAACACACTTTCAATAGGTAAACTTTGGAAGATACGAGTGCTATTTTCTGTACATTATCACAGATTTATATCTACTTATAGTTATAAGTCACTTGCTTTTCCTG
>NW_022639596.1:686084-686682 GCF_010583005.1 Odontomachus brunneus
AGTGATAAGCACTCAGTAGAAGCATAACATAAGTAATAAACACAGTGACCAAAAACTTTTGAACAGTGACTTATTGAAAATGTGTTTGTAAACACACTTTCAATAGGTAAACTTTGGAAGATACGAGTGCTATTTTCTGTACATTATCACAGATTTATATCTACTTATAATTATAAGTCACTTGCTTTTCCTGTTCATAATATATTGCCAAAAATGTTAACACAAAAAGTTAACAAAAAAATTAACAAAAAGTTAACACAAAAAGTTAACACAAAATGTTAACACAAAATTCTGAAAAAATTCTCAGAGCTCTTTGAAAACAAAATAAGCAATTTTTATCTCTTAATATTTTTCGGTAAAGTTAATAGAATTCAAGTAAAAAATTATTGAAACCAATAATTTTGTAGATATTTACGTAAATATCTTAGAAAATAGAGGTCGTATAAAAAATTTTTTCAAACAAAAGTTATTTGCTTTTTCACGTAGAATAAAATGCCGTAATAAAAAATATGTATTTCTATCTAAAAAGGCAAAGTTGACCTTGCCCTGACCTTGGCGACGTCATCTTAGGTCAAATAACTACTGTCATTAAATGCGA